>NW_027635487.1:0-38602 GCF_903797595.1 Erithacus rubecula | reverse complement strand
CATCTAATGCCATTGTGAGGGTGATGAGGATAAATACAAAGGACTAAATACAAATGAAGAGCAGAAAGATATGAAACAGGGCTGGGCCTCACTGCCATAGCCCAGGCAGTCCCTGGATGTATTGCCTGCCTGAATCCATCCCTTGCCCGGGCCCCAGGTGGGGCCGCTCTGGGGAATCTCTCACAGCATTCCTGGGATGATGCTGTTCCTTCCCTGGTGCCCCAGGGTCCTGCAAGCCCCTTTTGGAGCCACCCAGACACCTCCTGGAGCCTTTAGGGACCCCCCCAGCAGAGCGCAGACAGGGATTGACTTGACTCTTCCTTGGAAGATGGAGGCAGGAGAATACTGCCCACCATCTTCTTTCCAGCTGCCCTCCATTTGCACTCCTGCAAATGCTGCTGCTGCACTCAGGCTCTCCATTGCAGGCAGTCTGGAGCTCCTGCTCAAACCCATCCCTCTGTGTCCCTTCTTCGATGGAATATCAAGCAAACAACACAGGATGTGCAGAGAACATGAACTTTATTCACTTTACTACTCTAAAAATCTGCAGTATGGGGGACTATGGGGTAACAACCTTATGCCTAACTTGAACACGTAGAACAGGAACACTAAGGGGAAGATGGAAAAGGTGGTGGGGGTTGCTACAGCTAAGGATGGGGGGTCTCTAAAGCCTACGATTGGGAATGTCGCCGTGCCCGGGCTCGCACGGGTCACCCATTCCCTGCTGTGCTCTGTGCGCTGTGCTGGAGCTGGAGGTCAGCGCTGGGGCAAGATTTAGGATCTCCTCCTCCTCTGGCTGGCCCCCTGTGCTGCTCTGCTGTTCTGGGCCCTCTGCTGGGAGCAGCGTTGCAGGCACAGCTGCAGCATGGTGTGGTTGTTCCTCAGCAGCTGGACCAGCTCTGAGGAACAACCTTGTCCTGGGCTGCTGCTGCGGGGCCTCTGGCGCCGAATCTGCAAGGCAAAGCACAGGGATCCCGATGGAAGGGGCAGAGGGGCAGAGCAGGGCCCCTCTCTGGGCTGCCTTTGGCCTCTGAGCAAGAGAGCCAGGCCTGGCCAGGCTGCAGCAAGCAGAGCTCTGGCTGCCTCTGCCTGGGGCTGTCCCTGAGCTCAGCCCTGGCCTGATTCCCAGCCAGAGGCTCAGCTCCACTCTGCCATGGGGCCTTGGCCAAAGGGCTGCCCAAGGGGTCCAAGCCCATCCTTCCTGCCTGACCCCCCATCCCTCACCCTTCTCCAGCGTCTCCAGCGCCCTCGGTAGCGGCGCCATCCCAGGACAGTGCCTGTGATCAGCAGGCACGTCCAGGACTGCCACGACATATCCATACATGGGGTGGTTGGCTCAGGGTCCCTGTTCTGCTGCTCCGGCTCCTGCACATACAGGACCGTGCCCAACCCACGATGGATGGTTGGGTCGGGACGATGGCCCAGGAGCAGCAGCAGATAAAGGTTCAGCAGCCATGGGACAGGGTCGGCCATGGTGCTCTATGCAAGCGCCACCAGCACACCCGCTCTGGACGTCTGTCCTTGCCGAGGTCAGCCCAGGCTGTGGGGCACAGCGGTGGCTGGGGACAGTTGCCAGGCACCATGCTGCCCCAGAGGCTGTGATGTCACAGAATCCAAGCACTGGCTTGGAAGAGTTCTGAGAGATCAACTCCAGCCTGTGATCCATGGTTACCACGGCAAGCAGATCTGAGCCTGGAGTGCTATGGCCAGGCTTACCTTGAACACCTACTGCAACAGTGACTGCAACAGTGCCCCCTGGGGCACACCATTCCCATATCTCATGCCCCTTTCTGGGCAGCAGTTCTTCCTAATGTCCAGTGTACACCTCTCTTGGCACAGCTTCAAACCCTTTCTTGTCCTTGCCCATCTCTGAGACGGCTGGCACTGCCTTGGCCACTCTCCTGTATGTGGACAAGAGGCTGTGCCAACCAGTGCCACTCCTTGTTTGCTTGTGGCTGCTGTGGAAAGGAACATTCATGTATATTTCCATTTCTTAGAGGTTTTACCCCAGATTTTCAGTCACAGCTGTTCTAGTGAAAACAAGTCTGTTTTCATGAGTATTTGAAGGGTCATAGAACACAATTGGAATTCCATTGAATTAGGGAAATTCTGCTGATTTCGTTTTACTGAGGTTTTGATATGCGTTGCAAATCCCAAAAAGTTTCTCTTTAGGGAAATAGTAATTCCACAGTTTAGATTGTAGGGATATTGATTGCTCAAAGTTAAGAACCTAATGTAGCTTTCGGCACAAGAAATTTTAAGCATCCTCTAATTGTTCTTGAAACAAAAACCTATTAAATCTGTTCTGTGGACAGAAATGGCTTCTGTGTTATTTCTCATAATCTATTAAGAATCTCATGCCAGGAAAAAGTCCGTAGTGCTGTGTGATTACCTTGGTACTGTTCTTTGGAATGACTTTCCCCCCATTTTCTGAAGCTGCCCACAGAAAGGTCATAGATATGTGAGAAGTTCTGAAAGGAAAACTGGGTCTTTGCCTCCTGTTTAGAATCTGTGGTGAGCTGCAAGTCAGAGCTGATTTTACATGATGTTGAAAACATAATTTAACCTTTTTGCAGAAGGATACATTTATAAAATCAAAGCATAGCATGGCTGACACTAGTAAATGAATTAAAATGCTTATCTGGAATGTGTTTATTTGATTGTTGTCCTAATATTGTGGTAATAATTATGGTATTTGAGTACTAACCAAGCTAACATCTAATTTGTAGTTGATTTTCTGTCCCTAATGTAGTGAACAGAATTTTAAGAATTATGTTTTCTCTCATAACTGAGAAATGTGTTCACAGGCTGAATCTTAATATCACTTTCTTTTTGCACAAGAGCAGTTTCTTCTGAAGATGATTTTCCTTGCCCTCACTTTAATTTTTACTTTCTGTATTGTTGTCTGGCAGGTTGACCATTTCAGATTGTCTGCTGAGAAATGCTGCTACAAAGGAGAGCTGGTGTCAAAACAGAGTTTCTTTCCTAGCTTTTATTTAAAATACTGAAAGACGAAAGGTTTCTAATTAAATTACAGAACTGCATATCATTAGGAACTATAGTTCTTCCCTGCTTGTATTTAGAATAACAGGCTAATGCTAACTGAACTCCTAAAACATATACAGAGATCACAAGCAGCCACCACAAGTGGTATTCAATTCTGGGAAACATAGTTTTTGATAGAAATCATTTTTGCTTTAATAATACAAGCTTATTCTATTCTTAAATTGGGGAAATTAGGTATGTTCTGGACTATCTGCATTTTTATTAGTTTCCTGTCTTTTTATCATTTCTTCAAGTACTAGTTTTATACACTTGCTAGCTCATTATTTATGATTTAAAATTGTGTCTCTTAGGAATGTAACTTGATAGTATTGTGAACCATGAAAATAATGTTTTTTGGTCTGTCTTCATTTGATTAAGTGATTCCTGTGAAAGGACTGGGGGGTTTTATGGTTTGAGATGTAAAAGAAACAGTTCAGCAGCCTTGGCAAGTAAGTGTGCCAGTTTGCAAGATGAATATGCACAAACACCTGTGGTTCAGCTGGAATATACAGTATTCTAGTTTGCTGCTGCTGGGGTGTTTTGTTTTGTTGGTTTGTGAATCCATATTCTATACAGTATCATTTGTCAGAACTCCATTTCACTTTTACAGTCCCTCTGTTTTCCCACTTCTGAATGATGGTTTTCTCCATGCCTTTTATTTTGGGAATTCTTGGTGATAAAAACAATACATGGTCCATAATGTTTTGTGTTGTCAAATGGTTATGCTCTTCCACACATTTTTCTCATTAGCCTCCTTCAGTCTTCTTCTATCAGTTTTATTTCCCTGTACTACACTTTACACTCACATTTCAAAGCTTTTATTTTTATGCTAAATGCTTCTGCTGCATAATTGTCTTTAAAAAGAGTGTATATGAATCAAACAGAATAATATTCTTCCCAGTCTTTCACAGTCTAAATTTGTTTTGGAAAATGATTAAGAAAGATTTTCTCACTCTATTTCTGTCCTTGGATATAATTCCCCAGGCTATATTGAATCTTTTCTGCATAGAGGAGGGCAATGTTTCAGTTGTTGCTGCAAAGTCTCCGAAAGCATCTCTACAGCTACTGCATAATTCCTTGTAACCTGGTCTATCTTTTAAGGTTATAAAGAGCATTTCTGCAAGAGCTGAGAAAGCACTGTAGAAATTTTAGCTTTAAATAATAAAAACAAAGCCAAGTGTGCATCTCTGTTCTGTAGCTTTCCCTCTGCCTCAGTTTTATTCCAAGTTCTGCACAGAGTAGAACCATGTGAGTCTTGGTGTGAGGCCACTGAAGCAGAGTTTTCTCTCTGGTTTCAGTTGCCCAACTGTCCCTTGTCATTCACAGGATCCTGTAAGCACATGAAATCAGTCTTTCAAAATATGTCAAAACCATTGCTTCTCTACCATAAAAAGTGTGGAGGTCACTTTCTGTTGTTTCAGTTCTGATTTGTTGTGTGAAAATTGCAGGTCCTCAAAGTTGTCCATGTCCTATTTCATTATCACATTTAATCATTTGCAGGTGCTAAAAATGCCCCTTCCTAAAATGACTTTGGATAGCAGTCATTCTTTGGTCTGGACTCAGAAATTGTGTGATTCACTCAAAAGACTGTAACCATATGACAGAAGAAGAGCAATTAAATATCAAAATTATTCAATTCCTCTGAATGTAGGGATTTAAATGTGTTCTGTTGCATTGTAGTGCTTTAGAATATTTTATGACACTTGCACAGGCATAGTCTGTAACCCATAAAACAAGAAAAAGGCCTAATTGCTCTGTGCATGGATTATTGATAACTGTGTGGTCTGTGAAGGAATGAGTCCAGAAAAAGAATGCCACTGAGTGTTAAAACCAATCTGCTTGCTGCATTTTAGTTGGGATGAGAGTCTTAGGTCTTAGGCTTTAGAAATATCGCATTATGGATATGGTGCTTGCATTCTAATTTTAAAAAGAAATATGAGAAGTAAGTATTGATTAAGGAACTTAATGCATCAGGGGTATAGTCACCATATGACAGATGAAGCCACTAAGCCTTGGGAGATTTTTGTCTTATTGTTCTAAACTTTAGATCTAGTCCTTCACTTGGGAGGGGCAGGGAGAAGTTAGGATTTGTTCATAGAATTACTATGTCTGCATATGGATTTGTGGAGGCATAACTCCAGCATTGCAAAAGTGTTTATTTCAGCCTGCCTCTCTCTCTTCTTATTTATTTCCTTGATTCATTTGTTCTCTGCTCTCTCTTACTGAACACATGGATCTAGACCTCCCTGATTCTCCTTCTCTGGCAGATACCAGCACAGGTTATACCAGTGCATGGGTTTTTTACAGCAAGCTTGGTGCACAATTTGTTTTAGGTTGGCAAATTGTGAGACCACGAATGCAGAATACATTTAATTTCATTGAATGTATAAAATAATTTCCTCCTGAATTCCCTTAAGTGACACAATTCAGTCCAGAGTCAAGTTTTACATCCAAGCTGATACAGAATTCATAATAATTCAGTCATATAATGGCTCAAACAGCACTGTTATAGTGCACAATTAAAATCTGTGATGCTAAAATCCATTATCACCCTTGAAAGCTACTCTGGACACTTGGCACTTAAATTGATCTATTGATCCATTAATGCTCACCTTTTGCTAACCTATTGGTCAGGTAGTCTCCTTTAATTTTCGCCTTTCCTGAAGCTATTCCACTGACCTATATGTAATTATGGTCCAACATGCATGCCTTTTCCAAAACTGCATTTTGGGAAGCTCGTTCTGGTTTTTGTGTGTGAGAAGTAAGGAAATTTCTGTTAACTTTGATAACTATCCAGAAAAAGAAAAAAACCCCAGAATCCCCATCGGTGATGTACTGTTTCTGTCTGATTTATATTTCACATGAACTAACATTTGTTACCTATGGCTGCAGGGAAACAAATAAACAAAACCAAGAAATTAATAACACGTCACAACTGAAAGGGTGTAAGGGGTGAAAATGGTGAAAATTATTTGGGTAAAAATGGGTCTTGGAGTTGAATAAGATGTAACAGGACTAGGCTTGTACTGTTCTGAGACTGAGGAATAATAGATGAGATTAAGAGACACCTGAGTGCTCAGGGAGTCAAGAAGAAATAATGTTTGCTATTTTTCTTAACAACATCTTTTGATTCTAACTTTTGCTCTGAAAATTGGCAGTATAGCAGAAGATATATTCAGCAGTGACAGCAAACATGTGCCACATTCAGTTTAACCATTTGCCCATGCACTGAAAGATCCATGCTGTTGAATAAGGATAAAGGAGGGCAAAATTGGGATTTGAAACACTTTTCCTTCTTAAAGCAAGTAGTTAAATAAAATATCTTAAAAAATAAAATACTGCTTCAGCAGATTGTTCTTAAAATTACATTGTTTCCTGAGTGTATATATTCCAATAGACAGGAACTGTATGCCTAGAAAGCTAATAGTGTTTTCCTTGGAAACACCAGGGAAGATAAAAACACTAGGTGGTTCTTTTGCTTGGAAAAAAGAGAATTCAACTTTAGCAAATTGTCTGCTGATATTGAGGATTCTAAAACAACACATACTTCCCATACCTTGTCCAGCACCTGCCTTGAAATCCCATCTCAATACATTTCATTATCCTGTAAGTCAAACAAGAACAGCTGAAGACATAGACAAGGCTTGACAGTAATGATGCATGTGGAGAGGAGTTATTTTTCTATTTTTAATTGAAAATTGGACAGGCTTTGAAAGTAAGCAAGTCCATGTATTGCACTGAAGCTGACTACAAGATCAGTCCATTTTGTAGTGAAATTGTTGCTGGGTGCTGTTTCTTCCCAGTATTTTGGTAGGTGGTCCCCTGCTGGCTGTCTGCATTTCTTCTCCTATTTGTTTTCTGTGCTTGTTTGGTATCACTGCTGAACGTTGCCAATAAGGAAACTGGTGTGCAAGAGTTGAGGAATCAGCTTTTGAAACTGTAAATCTGATCTGTAGGCTTTTTTCCTCTTGGATTTGTAAAATTTGGTGCATCATCAAAGTTAAGATTCTTCAGAAAATAGCAAGATTGTCCTCTTTCCAGGGAGGCATCTGTACTTTAACAGAGGTGCTTGATGCATCTTGCTGGAAAGGAGCAAGATGCAGACTAAGTCAGAGAGAAGTCATTTAAGCTGGTAATACACATGGTTGTTTAGTGGAAATAAAATAACTAAGGTTTTGCCTTGTAAGAAAGTGACATCTAATCCCATTGTGAAGGTCAGGAGGATAAATACAAAGGACTAAATACAAATGAAGAGCAGAAAGATATGAAACAGGGCTGGGCCTCACTGCCATAGCCCAGGCAGCCCCTGGATGTATTTGCCTGCCTGAATCCATCCCTTGCCCGGGCTCCAGGTTGGGCCGCTCTGGGGAATCTCTCACAGCATTCCTGGGATGATGCTGTTCCTTCCCTGGTGCCCCAGGGTCCTGCAAGCCCCTTTTGGAGCCACCCAGACACCTCCTGGAGCCTTTAGGGACCCCCCCAGCAGAGCGCAGACAGGGATTGACTTGACTCTTCCTTGGAAGATGGAGGCAGGAGAATACTGCCCACCATCTTCTTTCCAGCTGCCCTCCATTTGCACTCCTGCAAATGCTGCTGCTGCACTCAGGCTCTCCATTGCAGGCAGTCTGGAGCTCCTGCTCAAACCCATCCCTCTGTGTCCCCTCCTGGATGGAATATCAAGCAAACAACACAGGATGTGCAGAGAACATGAACTTTATTAACTTTAATACTCTAAAAATCTACACTACGGGGGACTATGGGGTAACAATCTTTTGGCTAACTTGAACATGTCGAACAGGAACACTTAGGGGAAGGTGGAAAAGGTGGTGGGGGTTGCTACAGGTAAGGATGGGGGGTCCCTAAAGCCTACGATTGGGAATGTCGCCGTGCCCGGGCTGGCATGGGTCACACATTCCCTGCTGTGCTCTGCACGCGGTGCTGGAGCTGGAGGTCAGCGCTGGGGCAAGATTTAGGATCTCCTCCTGCTCCTCCTGCGGCTGGCCCCCTGTGCTGCTCTGCTGTTCTGGGCCCTCTGCTGGGAGCAGCGTTGCAGGCACTGCTGCAGCAGGGTGTGGTTGTTCCTCAGCAGCTGGATCAGCTCTGTGGGACAGCCTTGTCCTGGGCTGCTGCTGCAGGGCCTCTGGCGCCAATTCTTCAAGGCAAAGCACAGGGATCCCGATGGAAGGGGCAGAGGGGCAGAGCAGGGCCCCTCTCTGGGCTGCCTTTGGGCTCTGAGCAAGAGAGCCAGGCCTGGCCAGGCTGCAGCAAGCAGAGCTCTGGCTGCCTCTGCCTGGGGCTGTCCCTGAGCTCAGCCCTGGCCTGATTCCCAGCCAGAGGCTCAGCTCCACTCTGCCTGACCCCCCATCCCTCACCCTTCTCCAGCGTCTCCAGCGTCTCCATGCCTCTGTAGCGATGCCATGCCAGGACAGTGCCTGTGATCAGCAGCTGCACCAGCAGGCATGTCCAGAACAGCCATGATATGTTAATGCACGAGGCGGTCGGCTCAGGGTCCCTGTTCTGCAGCTCCAGCTCCTCGAGATACAGGCCCGTGCCTGGCCCAGGATGGCTGGATGGGTCGGGACGATGGCCCAGGAGCAGCAGCAGGTAAAAGTGCAGGATCCAGGGGACCGGGTCGGCCATGGTGCTCAGTGGAAGCGCCACCACCACACACGCTCTGGACGTCTGTCCTCGCCGAGGTCAGCCCAGGCTGTGGGGCACAGCGGTGGCTGGGGACAGTTGCCAGGCACCATGCTGCCCCAGAGGCTGTGATGTCACAGAATCCAAGCACTGGCTTGGAAGAGTTCTGGGAGATCAACTCCAGCCTGTGATCCATGGTTACCACGGCAAGCAGATCTGAGCCTGGAGTGCTATGGCCAGGCTTACCTTGAACACCTACTGCAACGGTGACTGCACCAGTGCCCCCTGGGGCACACCATTCCCATATCTCATGCCCCTTTCTGGGCAGCAGTTCTTCCTAATGTCCAGTGTACACCTCTCTTGGCACAGCTTCAAACCCTTTCTTGTCTTTGCCCATCTATGAGATGGCTGGCACTGCCTTGTTGTTGTTGCAGTATGTTTCAGTAAAATAGAAATATAAAATTAGTAGTAGTTTTGCTAAGGGCTGATCAAGTAGCTTCGGCCCTGAGTTGGCAAGAGTGAGGGGTATTCAGTTAAGTAAATTTGTGTGTTTACCGAAGTAGAACTTGCTGAAACAGTAAAAATGTTACTCTCTTAAATAGTGCATTGTTTATCTACATGATGTATGTGACTTGTTGCGGGGGTGCGGAGCCGCTCGTGGAGGAATAGCGAGGGGATCAGCCAGCCAATCAATGTGATTGATAAAGCATAATCCAACTTTATTGGGAGCATCAGACAGTTTTATAGCCCAACATAGCATAAATCAGCATTATTCATATTAGTACAATCTTATTGGTTTTTACTATGTACGCCTTCTCATATTATTGGTTATTGCAAGAGTGAGATAATCACGCCTACTGAATTTCTAGCCAAAAAGCATACGTGCTATTCAGGTGCTCCTACTTCCCTTATTCTTATTGCTATATAGTATCCATCCCAGGGTTTTACCTCGCTTGCTATGTGCTTCCCTGGAAGTTAAGGCCTTGAGTGAACAATGGGCATATGTATTACTTATCGACTAACTCTGCAAATTATGCTAGCTGCATTGCTTTTGCAAAAGTCTCTTAAAAGCAAACACTGCTGCTCAGCAAAATCTGCTTAAGAGCAAGGCCTAGCTACTACTTAGCAGGAGTTGCTCTCCTGCAACAAGGCCTCAGCCGAGCCATGTCCACAGTTGTGTCCATGGCTTTCTAACCAATTCTCAACAAATGAACACTAAACAATGGATTTCTCTGGCTTCAGACTCTATAACTATTGGAAAAAAACGAGTAAAACTCACATATCAGGGAATGATTGCATCTGCACATCCCGTCGACCTGTAGATGTTGCAATTTCTGTCACACTTTTTGGGAAGAATCAAGCAGTGCCTTGACTCTCTAATGCTAAAGACATCAAGTAAAAAGCAGGATCTGGAGGGGGAACATGTCAATCATCCAACAGCTGCTCTGGAAGAGCATCAGTTCCTGGAAGCCAGGAGACGAGCTTTAGAAATGCCATGAGGCGGCGTTTTAGAGACCGCATGGCAAATGCCGCATGGTCTCTAACTTTGTTCATTAATAAAATCACTTTTACAGGACTCCTCTGTCTCCTTTGGGCACACAAACCTCTGGCCATGTGAATTTTCCCGCACAGTGCCAGGGCCTCTCTCAAACATCCCTTGCCCGGCTCAGACTCCTGCCGGGGCTGCAGGAGGCTCCCGGCTCCACCCCGCACTCACTCTCAGCTCCCACCGCCCTCAGCTCCTGCTCACCTCGAGCTCCCGGCAGTTCAGGGCAGCAGCGGCTCCTTGGCCCGATGCCCGGGCCAGGCCCAGAGCGGGAGCCGCTCCTCAGACGAGGGTTCCGAGCAATGGCGGAGATCAGGAAAGGAACGGGAGTCCATGAGGTGCACAGAGCCCGCCCCTCACAGCGATTGGCTGATTCTGCCGTCACTCCTCCTCCTCGCGTGCTGATTGAGCAAAACCGGGACAAGCCCGGCCCCGGTCGGGACCGCCGTCAGGACGCTCCTGCCGCAGCAAAGGCGCCATTTCTAGAGCGCCTGTGGGGCTCGGGAGTGGTGACAGCGGCTGGAGCCCGTGAGGCGGCGGCGGAGCTCGGAGGCAGCCCCAGTGCCCTGGGAGCCGTGTTCGGTTCCTCGGTGGCTCGGAGCTCGCTGCGGGCAGAGGGTGCGGCCGGGGGCTCCAGTAGGTTCATTGTGCCGTGCCCGGCCCGCGTTCCCCCCGGGCTGAGGGCGCTGCGGGAGCGGCTGCCCGTGGTCTCCTTCCCGCCACGGCCTCGGGGGTAGCACAGAGGTGGCGGTACCGTCCCCGGGATGCTGCGCTGGGGCCTCCTCCGAGTTTCGCCGCCGCCTCACCGGGCTCCGGCCGCTGCCGCTGTCTCGGGCCCTCACAGACGCTACAGCAATGGCGCCTTTGCTGCACCAGGGGTGCCCTGGGGACAGCACCAGCCCCTGGCTTGTCCCAATCAATTGGGTCTGCCCAATCAGCGCAGACAACTCAGAGTGACAGCACAATCAGCCAATCGCAGCGAGGGGCGGGCTCTGTGCACCTCATGGACTTGAGCTCGACCGCGAACAGCCCTGGAAATGGGGAAAAAAACGGGAATGGGGAAATTGTAAAAATGGATAAAAATAACCGAATGGGGAACAGCCCTGGAAATGGGGAAAAAACGGGAATTGGGGAAATGACAAAAAATGGTAAAAAATAACCGAGCGGAGAAGAGACTTGAAAAATGACAAAATCGGGAAAATTGCAAAAAATGGTAAAAATGAAATATGGCAAAAATGGGAAAACTGTAAAAAATGATAAAAATTGGAAAATTGGAAAAATGGTAAAAGATTATAAAAATGGGAATATTGCAAAAAATGATAAAAATGGGAAAAATTTTTAAAATGGCAAAAATGGGGAATTGGGGGAAAAATATAAAAAATTGTAAATGGGGAATTGGGGAAAAAATGATAAAAAATGAGAAAATTGTAAAAAATTATAAAAATGGGAAAATTGTAAAAATGATAAAAATTCTGAAATTGCAAAAAAATGATAAAAATGGGGAAATTGTAAAGAATTTATGAAAATGAGAAAATTTAAAAAATTATAAAAATGGGAAAATTGAAAAAAATTTTAAAAATGGGAACATTGTAAAATACTGTAAACTAGGAATTGGGGAAAATGATAAAATATTATTAAATATTATAAATATTATACATTGGGGAAGCGATAAAAAATGATAAACTGGGAATTGGAGAAAATTTATAAAAAAATTATAAATTGGGAAAATTATAAAAAATTATAAACCAGGAATTGAGGGAAAAAAAATTTAAAATAATGTATTTTGGGTGACTTCAGGTGATTTTGGCTGGTTTTGGGCTGGTTTTGGCAGTTTTTTGGGTGGTTTTGGGCTGATTTTGGGGTATTTGGGGTGGTTTTGGCTGGTTTTGGGTGTTTTTGGTCATTTTTGGGGTGATTTTGGCCGTTTTGGGGTGTTTTGTCACCTTTTGGCAGCCCCGGGGTGAGGCTCAGCAGGGTCATTTTGGGGTGATTTTTGGCTGTTTTGGGGGTAATTTTGGCAGGGTTTTGGCTGTTTTTGCTGGTTTTTGGCTGTTTTTTGCTAGTTTTGGGGTGGTTTGGGGTGTTTTTGTCACCTTTTGGCAGCCCCGGGCTGAGGCTCAGCAGGGTCAGCAGATTCTCGATGTCGCTGCCGATGCTGCGAGCAATGCCCGGGTACTGGGGGGACCCAAAATCACACCCCAGACCCCAAAATTACCCCAAAATCACACCAAAATCACACCAAAATCACACCCCAAACCCCAAAATTACCCCAAAATCACACCCCAAACCCCAAAATCACACCCTAGACCCCAAAATCACACACCAGACCCCAAAATTACCCCATAGAACCCAAAATTACCCCAAAATCACCCCAAAATCACACCCCAAACCCCAAAATTACCCCACAGACCCCAAAATTACACCATAGACCCCAGAATTATCCCAGAGATTCCAAAATTACTCCACAGACCCCAAAATTCTGCAACAATTCCAAAATCCCAGTCTGAATTCCCCAAATTCCAATCCAATCCTCAAAAAATCCCAGCAAAAATTCCTAAAAATTCCAGCACAAATTCCCAAAATTACCACACAGACCCCAAAATTCTGCAACAATTCCCAAAAGTCCAACTCAAATTGCAAACTCCCAGCTTGAATTCCCAAAATTCTGCCCCAATTCCAAAAAATCCCAGCACAAATTCCCAAAATTCTGCCCCAGTCCCCAAACTCCCATCCCAAATCCCAAAATTTCCAGACATATCCCCACAAAATCCCCCAATTCCTGTTTTCCCCAAAATTCCTATTCCATTTTTCCGAAATTCGCCCCAAATCCCCATTTTCCCCAAAAAGTCCCATTTCCCCCCCAAATTCCCTCCAAATTCCCAATTTCCTGGGTTTTTTTTTCCAAAATTCCCATTTCACCCCCCCATTTTATCCCCCAATATTTCCCCCCAAATTCCCCCAATTTCCCAAATTCCTGGGGGTTTTTTTCCAAAATTCCCATTTTTCTCCCAAATTTCCATTTCCCCCAAAAAATCTTCATTCTTTCTCCCAAATTCCCCCCATTTACTGGGGTTTTTTTCCCAAAAATTCCCATTTCCCCTTTCTATTTTCCCCTCCAAATTATCATTTTCCCTCCAAAATTCCCCTTTCTCTCCCCCCAAATCTCCATTCTCCCCACAAAATTCCCATTTTCCTCCCATTTTTCCCCCAAAATTCCCCTAATTTCCCATTTTTCTGAGTTTTTTTTTCAAAATTCAATTTTCCCCCAATTCCCCCCCCCCCAAATTCCCATTTTTACCCCAAATTCCCCCAATTTGCTGAATTCCTGGGGCTTTTTTTCCCTAAATTCCCATTTTTCCACTCAAAACTCCCATTCTCCCCCCAAATGTCCGTTCCCAATTTTACCCTCCAAATTCCCATTTTCCCCCAAATTCCCCCAATTTCCCAAATTCCTGTGGTTTTTCCCCAAAATTCCCATTTTCCCCCCATAATTCCCATTTTCCCCCAAAATTCCCACTTCCCCCCCACATTCTCCCAATTTCCTGGTTTTTTACCAAAATTTTCATTTTCCCCTCATTTTCCCCTCAAAGGTCCCCCAAATTCCTGAGGCTTTTTCCCCAAAAATTCCCATTTTTCCCCCCAAAATTCCAATTTTTCCCCCAAAAGTCCCATTTCCCCCCCCAATTCTCCATTTCCCTCCCCAAATCCCCCCATCCCCGTCACTATTATCCCTATTCTCATTTTTGTTTTCACTTTTATTTTTATTTTCTATTTTATTTTTATTTCTATTTCTTCCATTCCCACCTGCACCTTTAGCGCCCCCTGGCGGCCGTCGCGGAGCCGCGCGCGGTGAACCTGCCCCGGGGAAATCCTGGAATTTCAGGAGCTGCTCCCGCTAGCCCGGGCCCAGAACCTCCTCCAGCACAGCCTGGGGATGCCAAAAATATCCAAAATTACCGAAATTCCAAAAAACACCCGGTGAAAATCCAATAAATTATCATAAAATCACATTAAAATCTGTAAAATCCTATAAAAATCCCATAGAATCCGGGAATTTCTGGAGCTGGTCCCAAATCCTGATCCAATTCCTGCTCCAGCACAGCCAGGGGATCCCAAAAATTCCCAAAATTATTAAAATATCCCAGAATTCCAAAAAAAGCCAGGTGAAAATCCCAAAAAGTAACATAAAGTCACATTAAAAATGATAAAATACTATAAAATATCAAAAAATCACATTAAAAACCATAAAAATCCCATAGAATCCTGGAATTCCTGGAGCTGGTCCCAAATCGCAGCTCAGCTTCTCCTCCAGCACAGCCTGGGGATCCCAAAAATTCCCCAAATTATGGAAATTAAAAAAAAACTCGGTGAAAATCCACATTACATCCTATAGAATCCTATAAAAGCCCCATAGAATCCTGGAATTCCAGGAGCTGGTCCCAAATCCTGACACAGGATAAAAACCCCAATCCCCTACCCGGGTCTGCCAGCCCGGCATGGGCTCTGCGCTCTGCCGGAGCCGCACCAGGATCTGCTGCAGCTGTGGGGTCAGAACCGACGAGTTTGTGCGGGACTGTGGGGTTATGGGATTGTGGGATTGTGGGGTTATGGGATTGTGCGGTTATGGGATTGTGCAGTTATGGGGTGATGGGATTATGGGATTGTGGGGTTATGGGGTTACGGGATTCTGGGGTTATGGAGTTTATGGCATTTGGTGGTTTATGGGGTTATGGGATGTTCTTGGTGTATTTTGGGATATTTTGGGGGTGTTTTGTGGTGATTTTGAGGCGTTTCTGGGATATTTTTTGGGTGGTTTTGGGGTGATTGTGGGATCGTTTTGGGATATTTTTGGGTGGTTCTGGTATAAATTTGGGATGTTTTGGGGTGTTTGTAGGGTGATTTTGAGAAATGTATTGGGGTGTTTATGGGATATTTTTGGGGTGATTTTGGGTTGTTTATGGCATGTTTTTTGGGTTGTTTATGGGATATTTTGGGGTGATTTGGGGATGCTTTTTGGATTTTTTTTTTAGTGTTTTTGGGATATTTTTGTGATATTTTTGGGGTGATTTTTGGGGTTATTTTGGGATGGTTTTTGGGTTATTTTAGGGTGTTTTGGGGGTGATTTGGGTGTTTTTGGTGTCCCACCTGCCATGCTCAGCAGCTGTCCCAGTTTGGGATATTTCTGTGATATTTTTGCGATATTTCTGTGATGTTTTTGTGATGTTTATGGGATATTTCTGGGATATTTTGGGGTGGTTTTGGGATGTTTTTGGGATGTTTTTGGAGTGTTTTAAGGTGTTTTGGGTCCCTCCTGCCATGCTCAGCACCTGTCCCAGTTTGGGATATTTTTGGGGTGTTTTTGTGATATTTCTGGGATATTTTTGGGATGTTTCTGTGATGGTTTTGGGATGGTTTTTGGGTTATTTTGGGATATTTTTGGGGTGTTTTGGGGTGTTTTGGGTCCCTCCTGCCATGCTCAGCAGCTGTTCCAGTTTGGGATATTTCTGTGGTATTTGTATGATATTTCTGTGATATTTCTGTGATATTTCTGTGATATTTTTGTGATGTTTAAGGGATATTTCTGTGACCTTTTTGGGATGGTTTTTGGGTTATTTTGGGATATTTTTGGGTTTATTTTGGGGTGATTTTGGGGTGTTTTGGGGTCCCTCCTGCCATGCTCAGCAGCTGTTCCAGTTTGGGATATTTCTGTGGTATTTGTATGATATTTCTGTGATATTTCTGTGATATTTCTGTGATATTTTTTGTGATGTTTATGGTTTATTTCTGTGATGGTTTTGGGATGGTTTTTGGGTTATTTTGGGATATTTTTGGGTTTATTTTGGGGTGATTTTGGGGTGTTTTGGGGTCCCACCTGCCATGCTCAGCAGCTGTCCCAGTTTCAGCGCTGCCCCCCTGGCCCGGCTCAGCGCGGCACCAAACGCTCGGCAGCGGCTGCTGACAGCAGGGGGGAGCCTGGGGGACAAACTGGGGAGGGGGAGACAAAACTGGGGAGGGGGATCCTGAAAATGGGGAGAGGGAGACAGATTGGGGAGGGGAGACACAAATTGGGGAGGGGGAGACACAAATTGGGGGGGGAGAAACCCCAAAATTGGGGAGGGGGGAGACCCTAAATTAGGGAGAGAGACCCCAAATTTGGGGGGGGACCCCGAAACTGGGGAGGGGAGAGACCCCAAATTGGGGAGGGGAGGACCCAAAATTGGTGGGGGGGTGGGGATTTGGAGGGGATTTTGGGGGTCCCCAGTTGGGTCTGGGGTCTCACACTCACCCTGGCACTGCTCCTGCCCCCACAGCCGCATCCGGGCGGCTCCGGCCAAAGCCCCCAGACCCAATTCCAGCGCCAGCCCTGGGGGAGCCAAAACTGACACCAGAGACCCCAGACCCGATTCCAGAGACCCCAGACCAAATTCCAAACAGAGCCCAAGACCCCAATTCCAGAGGACCCAAGGACCCATTCCAACGGGCAGGTGGGGGACACCAATGGGGGACCACAAAATCCCAGTCCCATTACCAGTCCCAGGCCCCACAAGTCCTCCCCAGTTCCCCAGTTCCTCCCAGTTGCCCCCATTTTCATTACCAGTCCCCCCCAGTCCCTCCCAGTCGTTAACCAGTCCCCAGTTTCCCCCAGTCCCTCCCATTCCTCATTTCCCATTCCCAGTCCCTCCCAGTCCATCCCAGTCTCCCCAGTTCCCATTCCCAGTTCCCCCAGTCCCTCCCATGGCCGCTGCCCGGCCCCATCCGGCTCACGGGCACCGGCGCTGCCGGCCCCGCCCCCCGGCCTGGGAGACCCCAAAGTAAACACAGGGAACCCCAAAACAGAAGAACCCCAAAAATAGAGAGAACCCCCAAATACAGAGACACCCCAAAAATAGAGACCCCGAAATAAACACAGGGACCCCAAAAACAGCACAGGGACCCCAAAAACAAAGAGAACCCCAAAAAAAGAGAACCCCAAAAACACAGACCCCAAAAATAGAGACCCCAAAAAAAAACCGGGGCCCCAAAACAGAGACCCCAAAACCACAGACCCCAAAAACAGAGACCCCAAAATCAGACACTGGGAAGCCCAAAATCACAGAGAACCCCCAAATACAGAGAGACCCCAAAAATAGAGAACCCCAAAAACAGAGACCTCAAAATCAGCACAGGGACCCCAAAAATCAGCACGGGGACCTCAAAATAAACACAGGGACCCCAAAACAGAGAGAACCCCAAAATCAGCGGGGGTCCCCAAAAACAGAGACCCCAAAATCAGCACAGGGATCCCAAAAATCAGCACAGGGACCCCCAAAACTGCACCGGGGACCCCAAAAGCAGCACAGGGAACCCGAAAATACAGAGAACCCCAAAACCAGAGAGAACCCCAAAAAATACAGGGAACCCCAAAAGCAGCACAGGGACCCCAAAATAAACCCTGGGAACCCCAAAAATACAGAGACCCCCCCCCCCAAAATAGCGAGAACCCCCCGAAAAATACGGGAAACCCTAAAAACACCCAAAATAACGAACCCCCCAAAAACGAATCCCAAAAATTAGAGGGAACCCCCCAAAAATACGAGAACCCAAAAATAACAGGACCGACCCCCCCCCCAAATATCAGGGCCCCCCCCCCAATACTGGGAACCCCCAAAAAGAGCCGAGACCCCCCCCCCCAAAAAATTACCGGGACCCCCCAAATATCGGACCCCCCCCCAAATATTGGAATCCCCCAAACTCCAGGACCCCCCAAAAAGAGCCGGGACCCCCAAATATCGCCCCCCCCCGGAATATCGGGACCCCTCCCAAAAAAACACCGGGACCCCCCAAATATTGGGAGTTCCCCAAATACCGGAACCCCCTCAAATATCGGGAACCCCCCCCCAAAAAATAGAGACCCCCCCTCCCAAACACTGGGACCCCCCCAAAAAATACCAGGACCCCCCAAATATTGGGAGTCCCCCAAATACCGGGACCCTCAAAACAGTCGCGATTCCCCAAATAATGGGACCCCCCCCCAAATATCGACCCCCGCCCCAAATACCGGGACTCCCCCCCCAAAAATAGCGGGACCCTCCCCAAATATCGGGATCCCCAATCCTGGGACTCCCCCCCCCCCCAATACCGAGAATCCCCAAAATCGAGACCCCCCCCAAATACCGAGACCCCCCCCAAAAAAAAAAATACCGAGACCCCCCCGAAACACCGGGGCCCCCCAAAAAGAGCCGGCACCCTCCCCCAGTCACTGACCTGGTCCCAGTCGGTTTTTTGGGGGGGGTCCCGGGCGGTTTTTTGGGGAGGGTCCCGGGGGGGGTCTGGGCCGAGCCCCGTCCGAGCCCCCCCCGGGTGGAACCCCCGCAGGGACCCCCGGGAGAGCGCATCGGGAATTGTCAATGAATACTCAACATGTTGATGCATTTAGGGAAGTCTTTTCTGAGTTAGTGTGTGCTCTTGGCTGAACTTCAAGTACCCGGAGATAAGAAACTTTTGCTTTATTGTTTTTGTCTTTGTGTGGGTTTCGCGTGCTGGGGGAGGGGTGGATTTCGCCTGAGGGAAGCAACGTGAGGCCGGGGAGTGGGAGGGGCTGTCCCGCGTCTGGGGGCCTCCCCTGTGAGCTGCGGGGACCAATCGGAGAGCTGATTCAGTGATGGACAGCTCGGGAAACCAATGAAAAGTTATTTCGCTTTCTCAATTCACAGTGGATCAAGTTAACTAATCTCTCCTTCGGCCTCAGGCTCCCGGTGTGGTGCCGTGGCCTCTGGCCGGTGCCCCGGCCCCCGGCCCGGCCCCAGCTCTGCGGGGAGCCCCCGGCCCGGCCCCGGCTCGTGCTGGGACAGTTTCAGGGGCTGCCCCCGGGGCGCGCGGGGCTCGGCCATGGGGCGAGTGGGGCGAGCGTGGAACGGACACGCGGCCAAGCGAACACGCGGAGAAACGGCCCCGGGGGTTCAGTTGAAACAGCAACAGCGGCAGCAGCGGCAGCAGCGGCAGCAGCAGCGGCGGCAGCAGCAGCGGCAGCGGCAGCAGCAGCAGCGGCGGCAGCGAGTCTACAGATCCTTTGGATCTCTTGTTCCTTCTCTTCCTCGGAGTCGCTTTCCCCGACCCTCTCCCTCTTTTCCCTTCTCCCCTCTTCCCGTTCCGGGCCATGTTCCGAGCCCGCCCCCGGCCCCGGGCGGGGCTGCCCCTGCCCCATCGTCGGCCCCGGCCCCGGCCCTGCCCATCCCCCCCCGGTGTCGCCTCCGCCCGGCTCTCGCTGTCCTGGCTGTGGCGCTGTTGGCTGGGCATCACTTCTCTTTGGCATCGCTTGTCCCGGCCCCAGCCCCAGCCCCAGCCCCAGCCCCAGTCCCTGTCCCAGTCCCAGCCCCAGCCCCAGCCCCAGCCCGAGCGCCATCCCCAGCCCCAGTCCCTGTCCCAGTCCCAGCCCCAGCCCCGGCCCCGGCTCCTCCCAGGGCCCGCAGAGGGCACACATGGCGCGGCCGTTCCCGCCGCCCCCGCTGCGGCTCCTTCAGCCCGAGCTCCACCAGGGCCCGGGGTGGGTGGGGATGCCCGGCCCAGGACGCTCGAGGGGCGCTCGGGGGCCATGTCTGGCCCCAGGCCGAGCACTGACAGCCGCGTGTCGCCCGCAGGGGAGTCGCAGGAGACGTTGCAGGAGCGGTACCAGATGGGTTCCCTGCTGGACAGCGGCGGCTTTGGCAGCATCTTCCCGGTCACCCGGCTTGCGGACGGCACCACGGTGAGTGGCAGGGGCGGAGGAGGAGGGAGAAAGAGGGAGGAGGAGGAGGAGGAAGAAGAAGACGAGGAAGGGGAGGTTGGAATGCGGCGTGCCAGGCGGCGAGCTCAGCCTGCTGCTGCCCCTTGGCTCACAGGTGGCCGTCAAGCGCATCCGGCCCTGGGGCGATCTGGTGAGTGAGCGGGGCCAGAGGCTCCCATGGACAGCACTCCAAATCTTCCCTGTGCCCCCTCCAGGTGCCACACAGGGTGAGGAACATTCACCAGAGACTCGTGTCCTGTGGAACTGTGGATGCTGGGCTGCAAAATGACCTCCTGAGGCTGGCTGAAGAACACCCAGCTAATGTGGTGATGAGCCTCCTGCGCTGTGCCCCATTGTGTGACAGGTATGCGGCACAGGTGCCCTGAGAGCTCAGGCTTCACTGGCCTGTAGGGCCATTGCCCTGCACAGCCTGTCCAGTGGGGTCTGCCAGACAGGCAGAGAGCTCTGGGCCCCTTGAGCCACCCTGTTTGCTGATCCTTCTGCCATGCTCCCTCCCTGCCCCTCAGGGCACGGGGGCTTTGTCACCTGGCCCCACTCAGCTGCATGGGGCTTGGTACTGATGCACAGCTCTGGTCCCACAGAGCTGCAGCCTTGATGTGGAAAACCATCGGCTCATCGGGACCAGCAGTGCAGAAGGTGCTTCCAGAGCTGCTCTTTGTGATGGAAGACAGGCCAGTATACAGCATGTTCTTCATCAAAGAGGACAACGAGGCCATCTTTGCACTGGCAGTGAGTTTCTGACACTGGCCTTTGCTTGCCCTCCAGGTCCCCTCTCCAGCAGCTCTCCATGCTCTGCCCAGTGCCCTGCAGCTCCCAGCCTCGGGCACTGGGCTGAAGGCTGGGCTAGGGACAGGCTCAGGGGCAGCAGGCCGGGTGCTCCCCCTGCGTCTCCCCTGGGGCCCTGCCACACGGACACCTCGGCACTGAGCACTGCCTCGGGCTGCTCTGTCTTTTGCAGGCAACTCTGGTGCTCTGGGTGACTGTCCACATGCCCGAGTGGCACCACACAATGATTGCATATTCTGCCCGTGTCTTCGTGGCTCTGCTCTTCCAAATCTTCAGCACCACAGAGCAGATGCCACAGGAGGTTGAGAACTTCTGGACAGCGTGCCGGGAGGAACACCGCCTTCCCAGCAAGCCCAACAGGTCCCAGTCACCCTGTCCTTCCCATGCCCTTGTGGCCAGGGTCACTGCTCCCAGCGTGACCTGGCCTTTGCTCTGGCCACAGGTTTGCAGTGCAGACCATGAAGGCTCTGCTCTGCCTACTGGGCTGTGACAAGAAGCTGGTGGCTCTGGAGCGCAGGCGGGTCTGGGACACCCTGCTCTGTGCTGAGACCCAGCACTATGCAGTGGGGCTGCTGGCCAGGTGAGTCCCCCTTCTCCCCGCTGCCAGCATTGGTGCCCTGTGCCCGGAGTGCCCCACACGCTCCCCGTGGTCGTGGCCAGAGGGCCTTGGCACCGAGGGACGGCCGAGCAGCCTGGAAAAGGCTGGGAGAGGAGGGCTCCCAGGAGCAGCCGCCTCCCAAAGGGCCCACGTCCCCTCGCAGGGTGCTGGGCAAAGGTCCCACACCTCTGTGAGTCAGTCCTGGGAGAGGTTTGCCCGCCCGGCTCAGGGCTTTGGTGCCTTTCTCCCCCTGCCAGGGAGATGCGCCGTGGCTCGAGCCCCTTGTGTTGCGGCATCGCCAGGCACCTGCTCAGCCTGCTCATCGGGGGGCAGCCGCGCTGGGATCTGCCGGCCCTGGCGTTCTTTGTGGAGGTGAGCCTGAGGGCCAGCGCTGCCTGGCTGAGCTGCCTCCCAGCTCTCTGGCTCTGGGAGCCGCAGCCGCCTGGCACGGTGCGCGCCCGGTGCTGCCGCCTGGGCCCGGCCCTGGGCAGTTCTGCACTCCCAGCGGCCGGGTCCCTGTCACTGCCCTGTGCCTTTCAGGTCCTGCAGTGCCTGGACTTGAGCCAACACGGGCACAGTGCCCTGTCGGTCATGTCCAGGCACCTGCCGAGCGAGAGCAGGGACAGGCTGCGCCTGGAGCTCAGAGGCCTCGTGGTGCTCAGCAAGGAGCCCTCGCTGGTGAGAAGGGGGCAGTGGCTGAAGCCGCGCTGGCATCGTGGGGCTGGGCAACGCTGCCCCTTGGGCTTGCCTGGGATTCGGCAGCTGAGGCAGCTGCTCCCAGCTCTCTGCCTCCTGCTTCAGCTGCCCCAGTGCCTCGGCACAGGCCTCTGGCCTCTGGGCCCTGAGGCAGCTGCGTGGGGTTGCAGGGCCAGGGCCCTGTTGGTGCTGCAGCCCTCCAGGGCTTCACAGCACAGCCTTGTGTTGCACACAGAGCGGAGGAATACGCGGCATCTACCACCACCTGGTGGAGCAGCTGGGTGATCCAGATGGAGAGATGGTGTGGATGACCCTCTCTGTGCTCGCCCACATGCTCCAGGAGAAAGACCTTAAGATACCCAGCGCCACTGCCCAGAAGCTGGCTGAGCCACTCCTCCCACACTTTGAGAATGTAAGGTTCTGTGGACTGCCAGGAAACTTTGTGCCCTGGGCAGTTTTGGGCCTTTGCCCCACTGGGACTGGACTAGTTGGTGCTGAGCTCTTCTCCTTTCCTCCAGGACAACAGCCACGTGCAGCTGCTCTCCATCCAGCTCTTCAGCAAGGTGATGGAGCTGGTAGTGGAAGAGGGGAAAAAGGCTCTCACCAGAACCGTGAGCCAGAGCCTGCTTCCCCTCTTCTTGCACTGGCATGATGAGAACCGGTGCGTGGCGAAGGTGAGGTTTTGTGTCGTGCTGCTGCATCCCCGGCAGGGGCTTGGCTGCCTCTTCCCCTGGCGCCTCGTGGGCTCCAGCCTCGCCCTGGCCTTGGCCCAGGGACGTGGGTCCCATGCCCCGGGCTCTGGTGCCACCTCCGGCTCTCTACTGCTCTCCAGGCCTCTGGCAAAACCCTGCTTTGCGCAGCACGCTTCCTGGGGAGGAGGGATCTGGAGGAGCTGCTGAGCCAGCCGTGGCGCATGAAGGTCGCCAAGTGCCTGGTAAGGCCAGCCTGGAAGCCCCAGCCGCAGGCTGGAGAAGTCCCCTGCCCCCGGAGCTCAGCGTGCGGGGCCGGCAGCTGTGGCCCTGCCCAGCGCCGCAGCCAGGGCAGCCGCAGCCTGCGCCCTACACAGGGGCTGCTCCCTTCGCTGGGCCGCGTGGGCTCTCGGCCGGGCTCCTCCGGCCCCGAGCCGGGTGCCCACGGAGTCCCGGCCCGGCCGGGCCTCGGGGCTGTGCGGGCCGGGGAGGCCGGGGCTGGGCGCAGGGAGCGCCCGGCCGAGGGGCAGAGCCCGCGCCGAGCTTTCCCTCCTGGCGCTCTCCGCAGCTGCTACAGGACGAGAGCCGAGCGGCCGAGCACCTGCGCTGGGCCCTGCCGTGCCTGCAGAGCCCGCAGCCGCGCCTGCGACAGGCGGCCCTCAGGCTCATCGGTGAGCCGCCAGCCCGCCGTCCCTCCCCGCCTCCGGCCCGGCTGCTGCCCCGGCAGCGGGAGCCGGGCCCGGCGCGGTGCAGCCCCGCCTGCCCTCGGCGCTGCCGCCGCCCTCCCGCAGCCGTGCCCTGGGGCGGCACGATGCGCCAGGGGCCCGGGCTGAGCCCTGCCCGGGGGACGAGGCCGTGTGGCCGCAGGGCTGGCAGCGCCCCTGGGGGGCAGCTGTGCCGCTGGGGCCGACACGGGCTCTGTGTTGCCAGGGCTCGCCGGAACGCTCCTGAGGGGACACAAGGAGGAGCTGCAGGTCCTCAGCGAGGGTGAGTGAGGGCAGCCGCCCTCGTGGCAGCGGGGCCGCCGGGGGCAGCTGCAAATGCCGGGCACGGAGCTGCAATCGCTGCCCGGCTGCGGAGGGCTCTGCGGCCTGTGCGGACGAGGGGCGGTGCGGGCCGAGCACGGAGAGCTCTCAGGGACACGGGGGATCCGTGGCCAGCACCTTCTGGCCCGTGCCCTGGTCTCCTGCTCCTTCGTGGCCATGGCAGGAGCTGGGTGGGATGGCCCTGGCAGGAAGGTTTCCTTGGATTCCCACAGTCCAGCCTCTGACTGTGGTTCTGCTTCTCTCTCTCGCAGCCCTTCAAGCCCTGAAGGAGGACAAGAGCCCCTGCTTTATGAGGCAGGTTATCCAGCTGCAGTTCAACAGAAGATCTGCCGAACTTCGTCTGCTGGATCAGAAGAACCACTGTCCTTCGGCGACCTGCCCATTGAAGATGGGACCAGCTGCAGAGCAGACGGGACCAGCTGCAGCTCCAGGCACAGCTCTCGCTGCTCACAGCTGAGCCTGTGGCAAGCTCCAGGAGCTCCTGCCGTCTCCCTCCCTGTTGGCAGCTCCCTCCCTCCATTCCTCAGACCCTGCCCATCCCCTGTTTTGCCTCCCAGCTCACCCCTTCGCTTTGCCTTCCCTTCATAAAGTTTTTTTTTTTCACTTTACCCACATCTCTGTGGAGCCTGAGCGGCACCAAACATGAGCCCTGGGACACACAGGGCCCTGCTGCCGTTCTCTGTGCACGGACAGAGAGGAACAAGGGCAGCTCAGGTCATGCAGGTCCCTTGCACAACACTGTGGGGTTAAAAGCCGTGCTGAGCACGCTGAAGGGGACAAGGAGCCTGGGTTTTAGAAGAGCCAGCTTGAGTATGCTCTGAGCCCAGCCTTGAGGGATTCCCTGGCAAGCATCCATATAGGACAAAGGAGCTTGCAATGCTGGAAGTGTTCACAAAGAGCTTCCTGAAAGCACAGCAGTGCTCCATCCCCACACAGGGATGGGAAGAGGGCAGAACTGGAGGCCATCGTGGCCTAACAGTGAGCTCTGGGTGTGCTAAAAGCAAATGAAGCAGCAGCAGCAGCAGCAGTGGCGCAGTGGCCGAGACTCAGAGCGCGACCGTGCCAGTGGACGGAGCGCTGCCAGGCAGTGCCTGCACGCTGGGTGAGGGTCTGGGGGCTCTGGTCTCCCCACAAGTGAGGAATGGCAGCCCCTGCCTCAGACCCAGTCAGAAACCCAAGTGAGACCAGAGGCAGGGCACTGTCACAACAGCCAGTGCTGCACTCACTTTGCCACTAGGGCCCCATGCCTAGAGTGGGTCACACTCGGGGAACAGGAGGCCTTAGACGTGGCTCCAGCCATTGCTCCATGGCCTTTTGGCTCTCAGATTGCATTTGAGGGGGACAAGGAGGAGGGGAAGGTCTTTTGCATAGGATAAAAAGGATTCCTTACTCTGGGGAATCTGTGGGGCAAAAGACAAAAATGGTGAAGCTGCAACAACATAAATATGGGGGAGGTTCAAGGGGAAGGTACAAATTGAAGAAATGCTGAGGAGGGATAAAGGGTAGGGGCTCACAAAGGCATTGTCCAATGAGGGAGGTAGGGGGGAAAACTGGGTCACCATGGACTGATGAGACGTCCAGTTTTAGGGGATTTCCAAAGGGGAATTGCAAGCAGGGGGTTGGCACAAAACAGCATTGACAGGTAATTCAGGACAGATGGACAAGGAGGGTGGGAGGGTATAATTTTGGACTAAACCATTAACTTGGGCAATAACAGAACACACCATTAACCAGAAGCACACTGCAACATGTGTCTGTGCAAGCGGAGGATCCGCATGCTCGGCTGGGAGGGAAGAACCTTTTTTGGAGATGTTTCTACCTCACTGTCGCCAAAATCTTGGTCTTTACCCCAGTTAATAAGCATTTGCCTGTGGAAGACACCCTTGGGGAATAGGAAATCTAAATAATGGAATAGCTGAGGTTGGATTTAGTTTATTAATCTAAACTTTTTCTGTTGTGAGACAGGATTAGCAAGAAGGCAAAAACAAGGTTTAACTTTAAATGGTAAAAAGAGAAATTCTATCACTAAAAAGTATAAGAAAAAATAATTTAAATAAATTAGATAAAGCTTGAGAATACTTGTTTTCCTCCACACGCTTTTTTATTAATACTGAAAACATCCAAAAACCAATTCAGTTTGTTTACCATCTTTAAAATAGTTTTTTACTAATTTACTAGAAAGAGACTTTTTTTTTCAGTCTATGAAGATTTCTTCACAAGAAATAGTTTTCCTGTGGTTTTGTTGTTCCCAGGAGAATGGAAATCTGATTACTATGTAAAAATCCTTTTTTTAGACTAACAGTTAATCTCATAACTTTTTTTGGTGGACTGTATTAATTTATTAGGCACACTTTAAGGTTATATTTTTAAACAAAAGTTTACTTTTTTTTTGAGAGCATAAGTTTTTTTCTTTTTCTTTTTTTGGGGGAAACCAAAAGGGATTATTTTATTATTTAAACTTAGCGGGTAACAGCAATTTTTACATTTGTTTACTTTAATATTAATGCTTTTGTTTATATTTACAGTTAGAACAGTCATATTCAATTCATAACATTTTGATATGTTATAGGGAAACAAGAGTTTTTTCTCCATAGTTTAAAAAAAGAGAAATTTTATTTCATGACTTTTCTTCTTCCTCTATTTGGGATTTGACTTTTCTTTTTGTTTGATTAAGGTGTTTTAATCTTGTTTCTGTGTGTATTAGCTGGTGCCAGATCAGCCAGGACCTGTAGCTGAAACCCTTCCCACATTCCAAGCACTTGTGGGGCTTCTCCCCTCCATGAGGCTTCTCCACCAGCTCTGAGCTCTGCCTGCATCTCTGGCTGCCTTCCCGGCTCAGGGAGGGTCTTTTCTCCTCGCAGCTCCCTGGGTTGGGTTTGCAGCTCCTCCTTCTGAGGGATTTCTGGGGCTTTTCCTCCTGCTCCATCCACTCATGCCTTGGTAACGAAAAATCGTTTTTGGGAAAACAACAAGAAGAAAGCGCCTTGGATGGGGGGTTCCTCCTTGCCCAAGTTCATCTCAGGAAGACAGTGGGACTCTTGTGTTTGTAAGAACCTCCCAAACACCAAGATTCAGCCCAAAAATCCTCCAAAAATCAAGACACAGATCAAAATATCTCCAAACAGCCAAATTCAACCAAAATCTCATGCAAAATATAAAGACTCTGGCTTCATAAAAACCCAAAGCACTTACACTAAGACCAATAAAGCACAAAAACACCGAGATTCACCCATGTGAAAATCATGGATCCCTCTCTCCTGTTACCTGCTGCATGTGGGGGGACAAGGCTTCTGGGGCTAGGGAATGGCTGCACATACAGGGAGAGGTGGAACTTTCTGCTGCTTTCTGTTTCTGCTCCTCCTCAGCCTGTGTTCCCACTTTTCCTCAATCCTCTTTCTCTTACTATTCCTTCTTCTCCTGCACAATCCCACCTCCTCCCACATGCATCGTTTGATCATTTTGTTCTTCAGCCCTGCTTCTCCTCCCTTCTCCTGCTGCCCCCAGGCCCAGCACCCAGTGCCAGCTCCCTCTTCCCCCCAGACCCACAGCATCCCAGCGCAGGGCAGGGATGGAGCTGGGGCAGCTCGGGCTGGGGCAGCGCTGGGCTCTCGGCCGCTCCCGCCCGCACTCGGTCCCCACTGCAGCCGCTCCCGCCCCGACAGTGCAGGGGGGCCCGGCCTTGGCGCTGCCCCCTCCCACCAACCCAAATTCCCCTCGTGGGGGGCGCTGGGGCCCGGGGGGGGGGGGGGGCGCAGGTGGGGTCCAGGTGGGGAACGCTTGGAGCTGCGGCTCCCAGCACAAAGGATGATGATCCCAAAACACCTCTGAAGGGTCCCTTGGGAGCATGTTGAGGGAGGTTGCCTCTGTGCTGGCAGCAGCAGGAGCGGGCGCAGAGGGGCGGCACCGGGAGCTGCGGGGCCGGGCCGGGGCTGTGGGGCAGCCGGGGCTCAGCGCCGGGCGCTGCCTGAGCCCAGCACCCCCCGGGCAGGGCCGGCAGTGGCCCCCGGCCCCCAGGAGGCTGCGGGACCCCCAGGAGGCTGCAGGAACCCCAGGAGGCTGCAGGAACCCCAGGAGGCTGCAGGAACCCCAGGAGGCTGCAGGAACCCCAGGAGGCTGCAGGAACCCCAGGAGGCTGCAGGAACCCCAGGAGGCTGCAGGAACCCCAGGAGGCTGCAGGAACCCCAGGAGGCTGCAGGACCCCCAGGAGGCTGCAGGAACCCCAGGAGGCTGCAGGAACCCCAGGAGGCTGCAGGAACCCCAGGAGGCTGCGGGACGCCCCGGCCGCTGCCCGGCCCCGCGGATCTGCCGGCCCTGCCCGCCGGGGGAGCCGCGTTTGGACACTGCGGCAGGACAGGGACCGGCCCTGGGACACGGGCTGGGGAGGGCAGGGGAGCACAAGGACCGGGAGGAAGGAACAGCTGGGACATGCGAATTCGACGTGGAAGGATCGAAATTATATTTTAAGCATTATGTTTGGGTAAATTGCAGAAACAAATGATTTTGCAGAAAGCTCAGCAGCTGTCAGAGGATGAGCACCCCCAGGCACTGAGGGGGCTGGAGGAGGGGCAGAAGATGCCCCTGGAGCAGTTGGTCAGAAAGGCACAGCAGGTGAATGCAAGAAGGGATGGGGAAAAGGTCAAGGTGAAGGCAAAGGCCATGGCAGAGTTTCTACAGCCCCTGAGGGATGAACCCCAGGGCCCAAGGGGGCCACTGCAGAGGACAGGTTTGAACTGCAGGAATTTTTATTTGCTCCTAGTTGTGATGGTAATTTACAGGGAAGGCATTTAATGCATAATTTGGGAATGCAAATTAATTTTGTAAAATGTGATATAGGGGCTAGTTCTGTTGTGCCTTTGTGTCAAATATCTGGCAAGGCATATACTGAACAGCTCCTGGAAAATGTGGAAAACGAGATATGGAGCCTCTCCAAAGTACTTTGATGCAAACAGGACAAGTGGTATCTAAAAGCAATATCCTATTCCAAGGGAGGGAAGGAAGGGCTCACAGCCTTTTATTAAGTGTCTCCTAAAGGCAGAGGTTTTGGAGCCAGGGATCTCTCCCTATAATGCTCCTATCGTGCCAGTCAAGAAATCAGATGGAATTGATAGAATGGTGCAGGACCTAAAAACAATAAATGAGATTATTAAACCCAGGCACGCCACAGTCTCAGATCCTTACACCATCTTGAACCAGGTTCCCTCCTCACACTGGCACCATTCAGTACTTGATGTAAAACTGCTTTCTGGTGATGCCCACTCACACAGGATAGTAAACTGTACTTTGCCGTTGAGTGGGAACAAGAGAAAATGGTAAAGAAGGAAAAATGGTAAAGACATGGATGGTCCTTCAGCAGGGACACATGGAAGCACCAGCCTTATTTGGGCAAGCCTTGCAGAAAATGCCACAAGAATTTACCCCTCCCCAGGGACTGGGTTAATGCAGGATGTGGATGACTTGCTCCAATCAGGAGGACAAGAAGCGGTAGAATAAGACTCTGTGAAATGGCTGAATGTTCAGGCTAAAAAGTATCTTCGACTATTTGGAAAAAAAGTGCAAATGGTAGGGAAAAATGTTAAATATTAGGGACATATTTTGTCTGGATTTTGTGGTGTATTGACCCAGAGGAGGACCAGGAAATCTCAGAAGTAACATTATCCAGCACTAAAATGGAGCTGGGACAATTCTGAGGATTAACAGGCAATAGCTTGAACTGGATTGAGGACTCTCTGTTTTAGCCAGAACACTGCATGACTTATTAAACCCACATAGACTCAACGTTGTGCTATGGACACAGCAAAACTTCAGAAAATGAAATAAAACCAAAACGTTCGATTCCCTAGTCATGGCTTTTCCAGACTCAGAAAAGAAATTTGAAGTGTTTGTGGATGTTAAACAGTGCCATGAGAAAGGAATCCTTGTGCTAAAACATTTAATTCACTGTTCAGAGTGGCCTCACTGCCCGCAGAATTATGTAGCCACAGCTTTAATGGGACCTGAGGCCCAAAAAATGAAGGCAGGAGGATCTGCTGTTGCCCAAGTCTGGAACCAAGTTAAAGCTTTCATAATCAAAAGAGACTCAACATGGATGAGCAGTGCTCAGTTATTACAGAATGAAACTTGTTCAGTGGCACAGGAGGATTTAGAATTGCAGGACAGGGGAAGGGTTTAACCAGCCTCCTGTTTGAACAGCCTGCACAGGGGCTGGGAACAAACCCATGACTGCATTCAAGTGACAGAGCTCCAGAGCCGGGACAGGAGAGATTGATGAGACATTCCCTGGCCTGAGGGACAAAATGTGTTAATGGATGGGTCTGCAAGGGCAGGAGAAGGGAAAAGAGTTGCAAGACAGGCTCTGATTAAGCAAAGGGAATCAGACCAAACACAGGTTTCTGCCCACATGGTCAGCTCAACCAGCTGTGTGTGTACTTGGAAGAGCCTGGCACTGAAATGCCCTGAGCAGGAAGGATCAAATATCTGCTGGTGACAGCATGGCAGCTAACAGGGTGGCAAAAGCAATTCTTACTTCTTCAGCAATCACTGATCACTTATTAAGGTATTTCTAAAACAAGTAACTCCAAGATAAGGGATTGTGGAAGAAACAGACTCAGACGGGGAACTAATTTTACAGCAAAGATCCTTCAGTGGGTGATGTCTGCTTTAGGAATACAATGGGACCAACACAAGCCCTGGCACCCTCAGAGCTCAGGTCAGATAGAAAGAATGAATGTGGAAATAAACAAACTCATTCAGAAGGTGGTGATAGAAACCAAGATGCCATGGGTATGGCTTTTGCCATTGGCAAGAATAAGAGCCAGACCCAGGGCAGATATTCAATTATCACCCTTGGAATTGCTGTTTGGAATTCCTTACCCTGCAAATTCTCCACCTAGGGGGGGGGTGGAGATAAGGGATGTATATTTCAAACAGTCTGTGGCCACAATCCTGGCTCATGTGAAATCTCTCCCACAGGAAGCTGGGCTGGCACAGAGCCTGCCTTCGCACTTTGCTGTTACCAACATCCAACCAGGACATCAGGTCCTGCCTGAGGAGTGCACAGAAGCTCCACTGGTGGCCAAGTGCCATGGCCCATCCCAAGTGTCCCTGAGCACAGGAACAGCCCCAGCACAGCTCAGCACGGGGGGACCCCTCACCCTGGGCTGAGGGGCTCTCCAGCCCTGCAGATTTGCACTTCCCGCCTGCAGCACCAGCATGGGAGTGATGCCTTAAGATCCAAGTTTTCTGTTCTGCTTGGGTGTGCTTTCCGTTATGCTTTAGGGTGATAAAGGACGAAATAGTCCGATACCAGCTATGGACTCAAGGACAGTTTCTTCAGACTCCAGGCCAAAAGTATAAACAATGTGAGAAGAGGAGGGCAGGCCAGCCAGGAGAAGAGGAGGAGGACACCTTACAATTTGAGACTATTAATTGGATGGTGGACTGCTGTATGTAAATGGGCTGAAGTCTATAAAAACGTGAAATCATGTGACCAAGCCCTCTGATACTTCCATCTTGGAGCCACTCAGGCAGGGCAGGGGCCACGCTGTGGCACTGTGCTGCCAGGGTGTGGCCTTTGCAGGGCTTTCAATAAATACCCATTTTATTTCCCCTAACTCTGTGAGATCTCTGTTCCAGCTCCTAAAGGCAACAGTTTTTGGCGAGCCAGCCAGGAGAGGAGGCATCTGGAAAATCCCTGGACTGAGGCTGACAGTTCTGGAAAGGCCCAACGCAGGTCCAGAGATATCAGAGCCAAGAACCCTGGGAACAGAGACATGTGAGTGATGGAATAAAAGGGCATTCTGTTTGTTTAGCATCTGGGTTAGGTGCTAAGAGGATTTGTAATTTGTAATTTTGGAAAGTGTGAATTTGTTTTGGAGAATCTCAGGATTTGTAATTTGTGATCTTGTAAAGTGTGAATTTGTTTTGGAGAACCTCAGCACAACACTTGTGCTCTTTATCTGTGTGAAGGACCACCTTCATAAAGAGCAGGTTTGAATTGCAGAGCTCTTGGCTTGAAGCCAAAGGGTGCTGCAGTTCATTAGTGTCTGTGCTGTGGCTCAGAGGGTCGTGGGTTTGAATGCCAACTGTTTGTGCTTTGCTGTATATTTTAGGGTATCAGAATGGGGTGCACATCCTCTTCTGAACGTGATAGCGGAAGCATTCCAAGAGATAGCCCTTTGGGATTAATACTGAAAAACTGGGCAAATCTAGTTGAGGAGGAGTCTATGCTCTCAAACCTAGACTGATTAGACTCTCTGAAAAAATGTGGCCAGCATATGAATTAGATAATAGAGAAACATGGCCTAGGTTTGGAAGTTTAGATCCGAAATTAGTATTAAGTTTAATATCTCGAATACGCGGAGATAGATTTTTTGAAGAATTAGGATATGCCTGGCTCTTTCTGGTATTATCAAGCAAGCAGGACCGAGATAAGGAGAAGGAGCATATATTAGTCTTAAAGGGTAAAAAGAGGAGCCAACTTTCAGTACTTTATATAAAAAAACAGAGGAATCAGAGCTGGAGCTGGTGGCGCCTAACTCTGTGTGATCTCTGTTCCAGCTCCTAAAGGCAACAGTTCCTCCTGCCCAAGTCCATCTCTAGAAGTCCCCGGGCAGCTGGTGTCCATCAAAACCTCCCAAACACCAACATTCGGCCCTGAAAATGCCTCCCAAGAGTTCCTGAGAATGGTCCCTCCTCTTTGGTGTTTGGGGATTCCCCCCGTCCCAGCTGCTGGGGGTCACACTTCTATTGGGGGTCCCCCATCTACCCGGTGCCCACCCTCCCCAGGCTGCTGGGAGTCCCTGCAATCTGAAAAGCTCCCCCCTCTTCCCTCTCCCCATTTAGGGATCCTGGGGGATTTTGGTGTCCCGGGGTCCCTTCTCCCCTTATTCTCTGCTTTGGGGTGCAGGGGTCATGGAGTCCCCCTGCCCCTCTCCAGGCTGTTGAGGGTCCTGCCAATGGCAGTGCTCCCCCCTCTCTGGGCTCCCCACTTTGGGGTCCTGGGGGACACAGGGCTCTGCTCCTCCAGGCTGCCTCTGCCGGCAGCCGCCACCGGGACCCCCCAGTGTCCCCCCAAGGGGCATTTTCTACTCTGCTCTGGAGTTCTGCATTCTCCAAACATCCCTTCAAAAAAACCCAACCCAGGGACCCGCTGGGATATCTGGGCTGAGCTCCCCCTCCCTGGTCACCTGCGGGGGTGATGGTCCCATGGATGGGGGAGCTGTGAATTCAGGGAGTGCTCGACCTCATTCCTCCTTTCCCTATTCCTGATCCTCCTTTGTCTTTCCTTTTCCATCCCTCCTCCTCCTTCCTGACTCCCCTCGTCCCTCCCCTACTTCCATCCCTTCTCGCTCTCCTCCTTCATCCCTCCTCTCCCATCCCTCCTCCTCCTCCCCAGCAGCAGCGACACCCTCGGTGCCCCGTTCCCGAGCCCTCGCAGCCCGCGGGAGGAGCGGGGATGGAGCCGGGACAGGTCGGGATGGGCAGCGCGGGGCTCTCGGCTGCTCCCACCCGCTGGGGCCGGGGGGAACCCGGCCGGGGAAAGGGAGAGGGAAACTGGGAAGCTGCAGATCCAAACTGGGGCTTGCTGGGAACCCTGGGGGGCGAGTTCCAGCCCTTGGGGCGCCTCTCAGGAGATCCGGGAACACAGAGAGGGGTGGGGGATCCCAGGAGTGGCACCACTGGGAGGGACTGGGCTGTACTGGGGGAACTGGAACCTTCCTGGTGACACTGGAAATGACTGGGAGCATGTTCAGGGCAACTGGGATATACTGGGAGTGCCTGTGACCTTACTGGTGTAATATGTAATATAATGTAATTCGTGTAAAGTTGAAAATTAATGTAGAATAAGCAATTTCTGTATGAGTAAAGTAATAAAAAACTTAAAACCCAAAAGCTGCAAAGGGAGGAACAGGGATTGCTTAATCCCAACACTGTAACTGCCAGCAAAAGCTGAAGAGCTCGGGTTAGCAAGACAATAGACGTAGCCGTAGTGGAGATGGCTCTGTCCAGGGAACACCCAAAAGATAAGAGCCCGATAAGCACCCACAATTAAGGTAATCAGAGCCATCAAGAAAAATACATCTGAATGCCCGTTTCCAGCAAACCAAAATCTCCAAGTTACATCTCAATTCCACCTTCCTGTAAACATGAACTTGCCTTCATCAACATTCATCATCTCCCAGGATATGGTTTTATCCAGCTCAAGGCGGTGAAAGAAAACTACATGAATATGCTGAACGACAAGAGAAGACAAAGACCTCCGCTCCGGGCAAGGAAAAACTGTATAAAAACAGGGCTAACTAAAGCGGAGAGTTTGAATCATTGTGTGTTCACCCGATGCCGACCCCGGGCTCGGCATTGTCCTTTTTGATTGTGGCTGTCGAGGACCGTGTTTCAGGCGCAAAATAAATATCGCTTATTTTAATCATATTTAATTCTGCTTGATCTCGTTTTTATCTATAACACTGGAGTGACTGGAACCACACTGGGAAATATCAGGACCATGTTGGGGAGAACTGGGACCACGCTGAGGGACACTGGGAGTCAGTTGGAACTACTAATCTGTACTGGAGGAACTGGACATGACTGGGACCATGTTAGGAGAAACTGGGATCATCTATGGAGTGACTGGGACTGTGCTACGGGCAAATGGGGGAACTGGGATCACACTGGGAGGAACAGGGAGGAAATGGAACCATGCACAGAAATACTGGGATCATACTGGATATAATGGCAGCAACTGGAACTGCAGTGAGAGTGACTGGGAATGCCTGTGAACAACTGGGATCAGTCTGCAATCAGCTGGGGACAACTGGGAGGGACTGGGCCACATGCTGGTGGCAACAGGGATGCACTGGGAGAGACTGAAATCAAAATGAGGGGAAATGGGAGCAACTGGAACCACACTGGATGATAATGGGAGCAGCTGTGCCCATGTCAGAGTCATACTGGGATCCTACTGGAACTACCTGGGATTGTACTGGGAGTGATTGGAATAGTACTGGGAATATCCTAGTCTGGGATCATACTGCAATCAGACTGGGAGTGACAGCAAAAGTCCTGGCCCTGACTGTAACCATACTGGGAGTGACTGGGAACAACTGGGCCCACACTGGGAGTGACAGGGATTCACTCTGGGCATGACTGGAAGAATACTGAGAGGATCTGGGAGTGACTGGGGTCATACTGGAAATGACTGGAACCATACTGGGAGTGACTACAAGTCTCAGGGATCATCCTGAGAGCCACTGGGATTGGGGGAATGGAAACTGTCTGGGAGTTACTGGGAGCAACTGGGCCCACATTGGGAGGAAAATGTGGACACATTGGGAGAAACTGGGATCAACTGGGAAGGTACTGGAACAATGCTGAGGGGACTGAGGCCATGACAGGGATCATACTGGGAGTAACTGGGAGTATGGGACACTGACAGAAACTGGGATCAGGCTGGAGACAACTGGGAGTAACTGGGAAAGACTGGCATCATTCTGAGACAACTGGAACCTAACTGGAGCAACAGGGATATAATGAGAGTGTCTGAAACCACACTGGGGGGACTGGAACCAGGCTGGGGGCAACTGGGAGAAAGTGGGACAATGCTGAGAGAGACTGGGGCTATTCTAGGGATCATCCTGATAGGAACTGGGAACAGCTGGAACTATTCTGGCAGCAACTGGGATCATCCTGGGATCACAGTGAGAGCAGCTGGGTCCATGCTGGGTGAGACTGGGATCACACTGAGGGTGACTGGACTCATACTGGGATGGACTGGGATGGATTGGGAGTGGCTGTGAACAACTGGAATCATGGGGAAAGAACTGGGAAGAAGTGAGAGTGACTGGCAGCATGCTGGGGGTGACTGGGATATACTGGGAGAGACAGGGAGTCAAAGGGATTATACTGGAGGCTACTGGGGTCATGCTGGCATTGACAGGGGGCAACTGGGATCACACTGGGGTCCACTGGCCTGATACTGGGAGAGACTGGGACTATACTGGGGGCAACTGAGAGAACTGCGAATGCACTGGATGAAAATGGGAGGAACTGGAGAGCAACTGGGTACGTCCTTGGGGAAAGCTGCATCATATAGGGAATGAATGGGAGTGATTTGGATCAGCTTTGGAGTTCTGCATTCTCCTCCTCACCCAAAAAAATGCTGAGAAGCACTGGGAGTATTGTAGGGCAACTGGGATAAAACTGGGGGCAAGTGAACCACGCTGAGGTAACTGGGAGTGCTTGGGAACGACTACGAGATTGTCCAAGACAACTGGGATATACTGGGAGTGTCTGAGGTGGTGACTGGGACATAACTGAGAGTGACTGGGAATGTGCTGGGGGGAAACTGGGACCATGCTGGGGCAACTGAGGCAAGTGTGAGTGACTGGGGCCCTGCTGGCTGAGACTGGCATCACACTGGACTCATACTGGGATCAAACTGGCAGTGACTGGGACGCTGTTTGGGGCAGCTGTGAGAATGGGGAACACACTGGACCACAGTGGGAGGAACTGGGAGCAACTGGAACCGTGCTTGGGGCAAATTCCATCATAACATGGAATGCCTGGGAGTGACTGGGCTCATGCTGGGAGCAGCCACTGGCGGCACCAGGAGCCCCGAGCCCCTTTCCCGGCCGTGCCGCCCCTCCAGCCCCAGCACCCCCCCGCCGGGGTCCCAGCAATGCCAGGGGTTCCCCCTCTCGGGCTCCCCGCTTTGCCCTTCTGGGGCTCTCCTGTCTCTGGGGTCCCGCTCAGGGAAGCCGCGCCTCTCCCGGGGTTCCCCAAACCGCTGTCCCCCTGTCGATCCCGCCGCTCCCACATGCTCCCCCACGGGGCCCCGGCAGAGCTCGCAGGGCCCGGGAAGAACAACCCCCACCGCAGGGAGACCCGCATCCCCCCCGCCCCCGCCGGGGCTCTGCCGCCACCGGGACCCCTTGATGTCCTCCGAGGGCCATCTGCGCCTCTGCAGCCCTGAACGATCCAAACATCCCCCCAAAAAACCCCAAACCAAGGGACCCCCCCCCCCCCGGGATACTTGGGGCGAGCTCCCCCTCCCCGGGCACCTGCGGGATGGGGGCGATGGTCCCGGGGGGGCTGCGAGTTCCGTCAGCTCCGGGCTCAGGATCGATTCGCACCTTGTCTCCTCTGCTTCTGCTGCCCTGCGCCTCTTCCTCCCTCCCTCCCTACTCCTGCCCCATTCCGAACCCCAACTGGGAGAGGAAGGGGCGGGGCCAAGGGCGGGCAGGAACTGTGAGGGGAAAGGGGCGGTTGAGAAAGGTGGGAACTGTGAGGGGGAAGGGGGGGGAAAAGGGGGGGGGACCGGGGAGGGAAAAGGGGCGGGGCCAAAGGGCCACACAGTCCTAACAGAACCTGGTTAGGTCTAAAATCACCCAAAAAGGGCCTCCAATGCAGCCTAAATCCACCAGGTTTGGCCTGAAATCAGCCATAGGGAACTCAAATCCACAGAAAGGGGACCTAAAATCATCAAAACTGGCCTAAGATCATCCAAAAGGAACCTAAAATCCAGTCTAAAATCCCAGTTTTTATAAAATCAGTCAATGGACCTTAAATGTTTTGAAATCAAGGACCCCAAGAAGAGCAACCTGGCCGGGACCAGCAGCAATACTGAGACCAACATCAGAATGGAGACCGAAGACCACAGACTGGGAACCAGAACCTGACACCCGAACCGGAGACCAGCACCACTCCAGAATGGAACTAAGGATGGGACTGAGGGACTGAAACCAGGCCCCAGACTTTGTACTGGACCACGACTGAGGACCAGCACCGACACTGGGACGGGCACCAGGAGAGCTCCGGACTGAGACTGAGATGGCACTGGGAGCACTCCGGATCAACACTGGCACTGGTGCAAGCACTGAACTGAACCACTATGAGACCAAGACCGAGACTGAAACCAGAACCGGCACTGGCACCAAAACTGGCACCACTATAGGGCCAGAATGAGACCAAGGCCATCACTGCTCTGGGATCAAGATTCTGATCGGGACCAGACCCAGCATCCAGAGCGCTCAGGACTGGCTCCAAACTGAGACTGAAACCAGGACCAGGCGCCAGGACCAACACGGGAGCACTCTGGACCTGCCTTCATTCACTGCGGGGAGTTTTGGCCTGCGCCCCCACACGGGACTGGGCAGGCCTGGAGGGACCCTGGGTGGGGCGGGACCGGCCCGGTTTCCAATAGTTCTGGAGCAGCATCCGGTCCATATGGTCCCAGTTTGTAGCGTCCCAGTCCGTGTGATCCAGTTTGTACAATCACAGTCCATGTGGTCCCGTTGTACAATCCCAGTCCATGGGATCCGAGTTTGAACAATCCCAGTCTGCATGGCCCTGATCCTTCTGGTCCCAGTCTGTGCAGACCCAGTCTGGAGGATCCCAGTCCACGTCATCCCAGCCCCCATGATCCCAGTCTGGATGGTCCTGCATGGCTCACACTTCCAGGGTCTGGAATTCCAGTTCCCAGCCAGGAAAAATTGTTCCTGCCCATCCTGGTTTTACTTCTGCAATTTGAGATGTTCCAGCCAAGGCACCCATTTATGTCACAGCTTTACCATCCCGATCCGGGTTCCCATTCCTATTCCCAACCTCTATCTCATTCCGGTTCCTGTTCCCAAACCCATTCCTGTTCCCAATCCTGTTCCCAATCCCTATCTCATTCCCATTCCCATTCTCAATCTTCTTCTGTTCCTGATCCCGATCCCGTTCCCAATCCTGTTCCTGATCCCATCCCATTCCATCCTGATCCCATTCCTGTTCCCATCCCTATCTCATTCCCAGCCCTAT
>NW_027635488.1:0-38832 GCF_903797595.1 Erithacus rubecula | reverse complement strand
CTTTGGGTGTCTGAGCAGGACCCTAACACCTCTTCTCTGCTGCCTCAAGGTGGTTTCAGCAGCCTCACACACCTGGCTTTGGGAGGGAAGGAGGCAGGAACCAGACAGGGCTCAAGGGCAGGGCAATCCACACAGGCCACTTACATCCATCAGCCACAGCTCAGGGGATTCCATGGCCACCTCCAGAAACTCCACTGGAGCATTCTTGTCGAGGAGGCTGGAGTGTCCCAAGATCTCGATGGCTGCAAGGACGACGCCTGTCCTCTCAGCAGGCCTGAGGTGTCCTCCCAAGGCCTGTGGCAGGAAGGAAGGGATCAGAGGCCAGTGCCAGCCAGTGCCCCGAGGTGCTGCTTGGCTGGGCAGTGCCAGCAGCCCCGGCCAGAGGTGCTGGGCAGTGCTGGTGGCAATGGCCACAGGAAAGCTGGCAGCAGTGCCCACGGTCCCTGTGCAGGGGAGGATGAGGATGGCCCCGGGGCAGGGAGGAGGGCTGGGCTCTCAGGCATGGGGTGCAGCCCCTGCAGAGACCCAGGGCTCGCTGGTGGCCAGCAGGGCTGGGGAGCTGCTGCTGCTGCTGCTGCTGCTGCCTGGACAACACAGTTCCCTGCTCAGCGACAGTGGGAACCCTCTCATCAGGGACAGCCCCACTGGGACTGTGCCCCCTTGCACACACAAATCCCCTGCTGATGCCACAGATGCCAGGCTCAGCAAGGGAGAGGGCTCCTTACCTGAACTCTCCTGGTGGTGGGCATATTCAGCAAGGAGGTGATCTCAGATTCCCAGTATGCTGGGGCTGGGACATGACCCTGTGGCAGTGTGGCACCTAAAGAGAGGGGACAGCACCACTGGGGACATGGTGGCACCTGCCCCAGGCACAACAAGGGGCCGTTGCAAGGCCCAGAAAGACAAGCAGGTGTATCTGGGGATGTGGCCACATGGGGATGCAGCCCACCACAGCTTCTCTTACATTTCTGCACAGAGAGGAATGTGAAGAGGGAGCAGAGACTGTCCAGTGCCATCAAGCTGGTTTCTTCTGTCCTGAACAGCTTGAAAAACAGATGGCCCAGCAGCTTCCCAAGGACTGGGATCTGGATCTGTCTGCTGGCAGCACCGCTGTTCTCATTTTGACCAGCCTGGAGGAAGCAGGCAGAAGAGAGGAGCTGAGGGTGGGCAGCTCATCCTGGAGGCATTTGAGGCTCCACCAGGGCACAGGGATGGCCTGGCTGGAGGGTAGCAGGTCCTTACCTGCAGAGAGGAAGTGTCGGCCAGCAAATGGCTCAGCAGCCTAACCCTGCCCATGACCCTCTCCTGCACTGCCACTGTGTCAAAGAACAAGTAGTCCAACAGAACCTGGGAAGAGAACAGCTGCAGGTGAGCCCCACAAGCAGACTCCCACTCCAGCAGCAGCAGCAGCTCAGCCCTGCTCCTGAGACACACTTGTTCTGTCCCTCCAGTCTTCCTTATGCCCTGGGGGATGTCCTGGTTCTGGCTAGGACAAGAGCCAGGAAAAGACAGGACACAACCCTGGGCTCCTTCCCCTGCAGAGAGAGGAACAGCCTCTAACCCCCTCAGTCGGTGCACAGGCCTGACCTCCAAAATGTCCTGCAGCATCTCTCTGGTTTTGGAGGCAGGAGAGCTGAGCACCATCACCTCCAGCATGGTGTCCATAGCATGCAGGGTCTGCAAGGGTGACAGAGAGCAGTGGCTGTGATTCTGCTGTCCCTCCCACCGCCAGAAGACTGATCTGAACTCCCAGTGTGAGGGGAGGGACACAGGAGCAGGTTTAGTGCTGGGGGCAGAGCAGCCAGCATTGCTGGATGTGGCTGGAGCCTGGCAAGGGATGATGGAATGAGGGTAGGAAAGGGAAGCTGAGAACATGGCCTGCCCTGGATCTGTGTTCCTAAGGCAGCATGGGGTGGCCAGGAGCCCAGAGGGACTGGAAACTTCTCCACTTCACCCAGCATTTACCTGAGCATAGAGGGATGCTTCTAGGCTCTGCATTTCCCCATTTGGACGAAGGAAAAAGATGCTGTCAAAGCAGACCTGTAAAAGTTTTCTGCTCTCCAGCACTGTTCCAATGGTGCTGCAAAGACAGAGGGAGCCAGTTGGACACTGGTGCTGGGAGCAGTGCCTCAAGGTCTCCTGCAGCACTGGGCAGGGCTGCCAGCAGGGATGGGCAGGTGGGCACACAGCACTGGGCAGGGGTCTGCGGGCCCTTGGGCCAGTACCTCAGTCCAGTGAGGGCGAGCATGGCGAGCCGCCGCACCTGGGTGCAGATCTCGTACTTGGGCTCCAATTTCAGCAGCACCTGCAGAGCACAGCTGGGCTGGAACCTGGCAGCTGCCAGCACCCACAGCCACCAGAGCTTTGCCCTGCCCAAGTGAAGCCCTCACAGGCTGCTGGGGGTCCTTGCCCCCTTTCCCAGAGTGCTGCATGCCTCCTCACCTCGATCATCTCTCCCAGCTTGTATCTGCTGCAGAAAACATCCAGACCCTGGGAGAAACCACTGTCCTTGGCTGCTCTGTACAGGATGCAGATGCTGTCAAGGAATTTCAGCTTCAGGTCCTTGTCCTGGAGCTGGAGGACAGACACAACGGGGCAATGTGAAGTGAGGACACCCAGCCAGCAGGACCAGAGCCCTGGGGTGCAGTGCCCTGTGTGCAGCTGCTCAGCAGAGCCAGCACCCCTGTCCAGGCACAGCCACCACCCAGCGAGCCGTGGGTACCTGGTTGGGGCTGCTGGCAAAGGCATGGATGAAGTCCATGGCTTCCTGTGCATAACAGGTACCCAGCTGGCATCTGGAGGGGGAGAGAAAGGAGAGCTGCAGTGGGTGCTGTGACAGGACAGAGCAGAGGAAGCAGCAGGAGCTGCAGCCCCTCTGTGCCAGGGCTGGTGTCCCACCCTGAGCAGCCCCGGCATTCCTGCATCACTCCCACCCCTGCAATCCCCACTGCCCGTGTGCCAGGGAAACCAGATCCCAGCGTGGGGACCCAGCCCTGCCCAGTCCCACAGGGCCCCTCACTCACTGGGCTGCAGTGGCTGCAGCACGGCCAACTCGGGGGGCTCCGCTGCAGAGCTGCTCTCCTGAGGAGCCACCACCTCCTCCCAGGCCACCCTGGGCTGTCTTGGAGGTCTCTTCTCCATTTTACGTAATGGAGAAAAATGTATAAATATCGGCAAGGGGGAAGGTTGGGTGAAATATCTCTCTCCCTTCTGCAGGGACAGAGGTGAGCTGTGCTCGCGGGCTCGTCGCCAGCTGCGTGCTCCCGTCCTGTCCCGTTGCTGTCCGGCAGGACACTGCAGCCTGGGGCTGGTTCCAGCTCAGCACAGCCTGGAGCTGTTGCTAGGGGCAGGTGGCTGGGTCACAGGGAGCCCTTTGTGACACCCCAGTTATCCCCACTATGATGCTCCCACTGAAACATTCCAAACCACGTGCTGCTCCCTTCTCCCACTCTTCCTCCCCTTCCCTCTGCCGAGGGATGGAGAAGAGAACTGCAGGCAAAGAAATGAAAGGTCACAGGTTGAGCTAAGAACAATTTACTAAAAGCAGCAATGAAACAAAGTGAGATCCCTGATCTGCCAAACCTTATGGATGGCAAAGGAGACCAAGGCCTGTAATGACAGCGAGGGAAATGGACATGGAGACACCCAGCAAGAGTGGACAGCTCGAGAGAAAAAGAGAAACTGTGGGAGGGAGACATGAGGGGACAAAAGGACAGGATTTGGGAGGGGGGAAAACAGTGGGATTTGTGAGGAGAAAAGGTCATGAAACATGAGGGGGAAAAGGGCAGAAAGAATGAGATAGAAATGGAAAACATGAGGGGACAAAAGGGCAGGAAATGTGACGGGACCAAACACTGGGGAATATGAGGGGAGAAAAATGCAGGAAACATGAAGGGAGTAATGGGACAGTAAACCTGAGAGAAGAAAAGGCTGGGAAATGGATGGCAACAAAGGACAGTAAACTTGAGTAAAAACAACAGGAAATGAGAGGAAGAAGTGTGCAAAACAAGTGGAGAAAAGGTGGAAAATGTGAGAGAAAAAATTATGGCAAATGTGATGGCATGGAAGGACAAGAAATGTGACAGGGAAAAATAGGAGAAATGTGAGGGGAGAAAAGGGCAGGAAATGTGAGGGAAGAAAGGGAAGGAAACTTGAGTGGAAAAAGACAAGAAATGGGCAGGAAAAATGGGTGTGAAACGTGAGGGGGGAAAAAAGGCAGAAAACACGAGACCAAAATGATGGGAAATGTGAGGGGACAGAAGGGTAGGAAGTATGAGAGGAAAAGTGGTGGGAAACTTGAGGGGAAAAGGGCAGGAAATGTGAGTAAAAAGGGAAAATGGCAAGACAAATGCCATGAGCCCAGGGTCCCTTGTTCAGGGTCCTGCTGGGATGCAGCAGCTGGAGCTGTTCCTGTGTTACTGCACTGTGAATAAATGACTTTGTGGAATGAGAGATCTGGGACTCTGCCATGGGAAACCTGGGGTTGAGGTGGTGAGGAAACCTGGTCTGACTGTGGGGCTGCAGGGTGTGGGGACTCAAAGAGGAACATGTGGGGTCACTGGAACCACTGCTGTGAAGGGCCTACATTCCCAGCAGTTAAAATCTCTGGCCTTGAGAGTTTTCACAAAGAGTCCTGGACCCAGGGTTCCATGTGTCCCCTCAGAACCATAATCAGGAGAAACTGGGCACAAAGGAATCAAGCTGCCTTCTCTGCTGCAGGGAAACACATCTTGCTAGAAGCTTAATGATTTCTGATTTAGGAACAAAAGTGGGTCAATTATTGGCATGTGGTTTGTTCTAATCCAGGAAGAATTTCCAAAGTACTGTGATTTGGTGCTGAAAATGAGGAACTTGCCTCATCAACTGGATATTGCACACAGAGTACATAACTATTTGTGGTCATCATGATCAAGAAAGCAACTGGAATTCTTTTCCCAATTTCACTCTCTTCGTCTCTCTGGGATTAAGCCTCCACCACTCCCTGCAGGTCTGTTTCCCATAATCTGCTCCTCTGGACAGATGTGGTCCTCTGGGATCTGAGAAATGAGCAGTGGGAAGAGGGAGGATAATGGACCACTTCATGTACACGCTGTGCTTTTGTAGCCTCTGGATTTCCAATGGTCAGAAGTTGTCATGGTTTAAAGTATCTGACCAAATCCCACGTTTCTCATTTTTGCCCTGGCAGAAAACCATCCTTTGGACCTGTTTAGGAGCTGACCCTCGGCAACACCTCACTGCAGATGCTTTTGTGTTGGTTTTCCTAAGAGATGACAAGAAAATCATGATAAGGGGAAGGGATGAGGGACAGGAAAGAAACAATTCCTTTCTTTTGTTTTCCTTGTGGAACATCTCCAGAGGTTGTGCTGCAGTCAGAGACTTCCCAGCATTGCTGAAAGGATGTATTGATTATTCAGGAGAAATGGCCCCAGGCTCAAAGGAGTCAGGGTGCTCTTCAAGGGATGATCATCTTCTCATACCGCTAGACGGGATCAGGACACCAGTGTCCCCACAACCTCCAATCCTAAAAGACAAAATCCAGAATGTTACCTCTGATGCCCACTGGGATATGAGAGGGGCCCTGTCCCCACAACTCTCCCTGCAGGCACTTCTCACCCAGGCATCCTGAGAGGCAGCCAGGTGCTTCTACTGCAGAAGACCTGCCAGATTTTCAGCCACAGAGGGCTGAGGGAAAAAAAAAAAAAAAAAAAAAAAGACTCATTAGAGACACACTGTGCTGAGCTGGGTGGCAGGGGAAAGCAGAAGATCCTCGGGGAAGGGGCCTAGGGGAGCAGTGGGGTACAGGAACTGCTGTGCTCCTGCCCCTGCACTGGGGTCCTGGCCAAGAGGCACAGCTGGGGCAGGGGCTGCATCCTGGGTCATGCAGGGGGGTCCTGGGGTGACTGGGATGGGAATGCAAGAGGGTCCTGGAGCAAAGAGTTCCCTGGGGAGGATCTGTGGGGCAGGGGTGTTTTCTGGGCTGTCAGCAGGGGTGCACTTGGCTGTGCTGGGACAGACTGGGATGGTCTGCAGTGTGGTGGCCATGCAAGGGAAGGCTCTGACACTGGCAGAACTCGTGGTGTTCAGACCCACCAGAGATGTTTCCAGGATTGTGACATTGTCTAAATCCATCTGCAGAGAGATCAGGAGACCTCAGTGGTCACTGGGATGTCCCCTGTGTCTGACACAGATGGGAGAACCAAACTGCCCCCCAATTCCCAGACTGGATGCCCTCCAGTGCCAGCATCCCACTCATCTCCTGGAGATCATCTTGGGTTCCTTCAGGAATGCCTGGGAAAGGAGAACAAAGATTGGGCCTTGTGGGGCTGTGGGAGGACAAGGGTGCAGGGAACAGGGCAGGGGCAATGGGGTGGGAATTCAGGGCTGCCAAGGAGGTCTGTTTGAGGTGGGGGAGACCAAAAGACACTGGGGTAAAAAACTGGGATAAATTGGGTAAATAAAGAGACTGGGCTGAAAGTGTGGAAAGGACATGGTATAAAGTACAGAAGAGGAGAGAGGAATTGCAGTGTAGGGATATAGGACTGCAAGAGAGGGGATTGTGGGGACAGGAGTATGAAGACAGATGATGACAAAACCAACAGGTCTGGAAAATGATGTGGGAGTGGGGATGAGTCAGGAAATTTTATAGGGGAATCCAGCTGCAGTGGCCAGGAAAAAAGGCAAATGACTGAGGGGGGACATGGAAGGAAAGGCTTTGGGAATGGTCATTGCAAGAGCGTTTGGGGACCCTGGATAGGACAAAGAGGAGAAAGCAACGAGGAAATGTCAGAAGAGACCAAAAGGATGGGATGGGATGCTACAAAGGGCAGGATATGAGGACGGTGTTTGGCTGGTGCCTCACCTTGGCCTGTACTGGGGGCACAGCAGGATGGAGAAGAGCAGGGCCACGCTGAGCACAGCCACCTTCATCATCCTCTTGCACTGGGCAGCACTGGCTGAGGCTGCAGCAGGGCAGGAGCACCTTTAGCCCTGCCAGAACTTCTCCCTGCCCCCTCCCCAACAGCCCCCAGGCCAAAGCCCAGCCTGGCACAGCCCCAGCCCTGGCCACAAGCCCAGCCCTGGACAGAGTCCATCCCAACTGTGGCACAGAACCAACCCCCTTGTCCATCATTCCTGCAGCTTGCTGCACGGGGCAGCTGCTCCTGGAGGGGACCGGGCACCCAGGGGGCCAAGGGGAACCCAGGGCAGCTTAGGACCCTTTGGGGACAACCCCCACTCCAACACAATCCATCCTCCAACAGCCCCCAGAGCCAGATTCCCCATCTCCTGCTGCCCCTCTGCTCCCAGAGCTTTTCCTGTGGGACACCCCAGAGATGACCACAGCCCCAAACCCAGCATGAAGGAGAACAAGGGGAACAAGGGATATGTGATCAGGTGAGTAATTGGCATATCCAATCACTGGAGACACTGGGGAGCACTGGGCAATGTTGATCACCTGCACAGAAGGCTGAGGGTCAGGGAATTGCTCAGGTCTGGCACTTCCCACATGCAGAAATCCTCATTATTCCTATTTCCCTACAGGCCCAAAACCGGTCCAGGCTCCAGCCCCAGAGCTGAGTCCAGAGGGGAATATGCCCTGCCCTGACCCTTCTGTCACACCTTCAGCCTCTGTGCCATCACAGAGCACCTGGGTCCCACTCAGCTTCACATGGGTGTTTCAGGGATCCCATCCCCAACAAGGCTCCCACTCCAGCCCTGTCCCTGCATGGGATTTGCCCACAGCTCTGCAAGGCCACGGTCCCCACAGTGTCTCTGCAATGCCCTGGCCCTGGGCCCAGGCCAGCTCTGCCCCAGAGCAGGATGTGCCCATCCCAAGGGACAAGGCGAAGTGAGCACTTCTCCTAGAGCAGTCTCTGGAAGTTAATTGGGCAGAGATGCCCCGTGAGGAGGAGCGATGTTGGTTCCCTTCCAGCATCTCTGATAACCCCTGTTTACCCAGGGGCTGAAGCACCAAGGAGAAATTCACAATCTTGGGCTTCCAGGAAGGTAAATCCACAGTGAAGTGGTTCCTGAGAGCTGTCCATGGCTGTGTTTCCTTATTGACATTCCAGGACATTAGTGAAGGGTTGTGCTTCTCTCTTCCCACAGCGACACTGGATCCATCAGAGATGTGCTGTGGCCCAGCTGGGAAAACATTTCAGGCCACTGCCTTGACTGTTCTGCAACTACCCCAAGGAGTCACAATGCCCACAGGGGAAGATTTTCCTCTGAAATGTTGTTGCTTTGTGCCATGGAGGAGAGAGCAGATTCCCATGGGGAATTCTTCCAATCCCCAGGTTCTCCTCTTTGTCCCAATAACGGTTCTCAAATGCAATCCCAGCAATCATTCCCAATGCCTTTCTTCCTTTTTTTTCCTCAGTCCCTTGCCTTTCTCCTTGGCCAATGCAGCAGTACCTTTTGATACCATTCTCTTTTTCCCCCTCTACTTCCAAATCCTCTCCCAGTCCCATTGGTTTTTTCCTCAACCATTCTATTTCTTCTGTTTTCATCAAGCCCCTCCCTTTCAGTCCTGTGTCCCTAGACTGGAATTCCTTTATCCTCTCCTGTATTCCACATAGGGTCCCTTCCACAACCCCATTCCAGTCCCTTGGGCTCTTTGGGTCACCCCAGCTCAGTGTCCTTGGGTCTCCCCCACCTCAAACAGATCTCCTTGGAGGCCCTGAATTCCCATTCCCAATCCTTTGCCTCTGCCCTGCTCCATGCATCCCTGTCCTCCCACAACCCCACAAGGCCCAGTCCAGACCAAGCCTTTGTTCTCATTTCCCAGGCACTCCTGGAAGGAGCCCAAGATGATCATCAAGGTGAGTGAGGTGCTGGCATTGGAGAGCATCCCCTCAGAGAATTTGGGGTGGCATTTCAGTCCCCCCATCCCTCGCTGACACCAGGCACATCCTAGTGACCACTGAGGTCTCCTGATCTCACTGCAGATGGATTTTGACAATTTTGAGATCCTGAAGATACCTCATGAGTTCTGCCAGTGTCAGAGCCTTCCCTGGCATGGCCACCATACCCCAGACTATCCCAGTCTGTCCCAGTACAACCCAGTGCACCCCTACTGACACCCCAGACAACACCCCTGCCCCATGGATCTTTCCCCGGGACCCCATGCTCGGGGTCCCTCATTGCATTCCCATCCCACCCTTCAACAGCCCCAGTTTACCTATGGGCAAGTTTGACAGACAATAGAAATTGACTGTAGGCTATTGTGCCTTGAATGAAGTGACTCCACTGCAGGAGCTAAGACAGAGTACTGTGGATTTAATTAGCATAAGCAGCTTGTTAACCAAGATGCCTTGGCAAGAGCAAACAGAGCTTTGAAGACTCCATGAAGATTGGATCAAGACTTGTGACAGGAAAGAAGAATGAATCAAGTAGAAATATTGCAAAATGTGTAAGCTTCTCTGTATGACGTTTAACCCAACCAATGTAGTTAAAAATGACCAGCTTTCCTAATAATGGTATATAAGCACATATAGCTGAGAGTAAATTTGGATTCTGATCAGCAGTCACTAGACCCCCTCTCTCTCCCAGTTGTTGATTCTCCAGTGCTGAGCGCTGCCGTGCTAGACACGCTGGATCTCCAGGAGGAGCTGGAGCCCAAGGCAGCAAAGTGGCACCATTGACATTGCCAATGCATTTTTCTCCATTCCTATGGCAGCTGAGTGCAGGCCTCAGTTTGCTTTTACCTGGAGGGACGTGCAGTACACCTGGAACCGACTGCCCCAGGAGTGGAAACACAGCCCCACCATCTGCCACGGGCTGATCCAGGCTGCACTGGAAAAGGCTAAAGCTCCAAAACATCTGCAATGCATCAATAACATAACTGTGTGGAGGAACACGGCAATAAAAGTATTTGAGAAAGGAGAGAGGATCATCCAGATTCTGCTGGAAGGAGGTTTTGCCATGGAGAAGAGCAAAGTCAAGGGACCTGCCTGAGAGATCCAGTTCCTGGGAGGAGAGTGGCAAGATGGACAGAGCCAGATCCCCACTGAAATGATCTATGAGATCATCACAGTATCTCCACCCAGCAGCAAGAAGGAAACACAAGCTTTCCTAGGGGCCATAGGTTTTTAGAGAATGCATTCCTGAGTGCAGCCACATTGTGAGCCCTCCCTACCTGGTCACCCTAAGAAGAACAATTCCAGCTGTGGCCCTGAACAACAACAAACCTTCACCCAGACCAAGCAGAAAATCGCTCATGCAGTGCCCTTGGCCCAGTCAGGACGGGACCAGAGGTGAGGAATGTGCTTTACTCTGCAGCCAAGAACAATGGCTTGTCCTGGAGCCTTTAGCAGAAGGTGCCTGGGGAGACTCGAGGCCGAGCACTAGAATTCTAGAGCCAAAGTTACAGAAAGTCTGAAGCAAACTACACTCACCAAAAAAAAAAAAAAAACCAAAAAACAAAAAACAAAAAACAAAAAACAACCCAACAAAATCTTTTCTGCCTATAATAAGAAAGTTCAAGCCACCTCAAAAAGAATTATCACAAAAGCACAACTCCTCCTGGCACCCTGACTACCAGTGCTGGGGTTGATGTTTAAAGAAAAGGCTCCTCTACCCACCATGCCACCCACACCACATGGAGCCCATGGATTTCTCTCATCACACAGCACGGCTGGATTAGAAAAACACAAATCACCCTGAAATTTTAAAAACACTTAAAACCGGACACAAGATAAAAACTTTAGTCTCACTAACAAAAAGGAGCAGAAACAAGTAACCCAGGCTAAAAAGCTCCACCATACAACCAACTACCAGCACAAGAAACACGCTGTGCTCTTGTCACTGACAGTTTCTGTCTCATGGTTGAGATGAACCAGAAGTGGAAAGTGGCCGCAGGGAGCCCCACACGACGAGTCACACAAGCTACTGAAGGAGAAGGTGAATCAAGTGCACTTGCTGAACTCAAAGCCATTCAGCTGGCCCTGGACACTGCTGAAAGAGAGAACTGGCCAAAGCTCTACCTTTATATTGAATCATAAATAGTAACCAATGCTCTGTGGAGTTAGCTAGAAAGGTAAAAAAAGGCCAGCTAGCAACATAAAGGAAAACCAATTGAGGCTGCTGATGAGTGCAAAAACATTGCCACTCAGAAAAACTCTCTGTAAAAGTCCATCATGTAGACGGCCACATTCCCTAAAGTCAGGCTAATAAAGAACACTAAAACAAGGAGCATGTAGATCAAGCTGCAAAAATAGAGATGTCACAAATAAATTTAAATCAGCAACATAATGGAGAGTTGTTCCTACCTCAATAGGCCCATAGTGCCTCAAGCCATCAAGGCAAAAATGCCACCTATAAGTAGGCACAAAACTGAAAAGCAGATTTAACTCTAAATTGCATTTCTCAAGTTATCCATAACTGTAAGATATGTGCTAAAATCAAGCAAGCCAAGCCCATAAAACCTGTCTAATATAGGGGGCAGTATTCCAAATATAAGTATAAAGAAGCCGAGCAAATGAACTACATCACACTGCCTCAAACCCCCCAAGGCAAGTGCTACATGAGCACAATTGTAGAAGCCACCACTAGATCATTAGAAACCTACCCTGTACCTCACACTACTACTCAAAACACCGTCTGAAGCCCAAAAAAGCAAGTCCTATAAAGACACAGCACCCCTGAGAGAATCGTCAGACAACAGGACCCATTTCAAGAACAGCCTTAGAAACACCTCAGCCAAAAACCAGGATATTGAATAAATAGATCATATCCCTTATCACACACCAGCTGCCAGGAAAGTTGAGCTGTACAACAGACTACTTCAAATTACCCTAAAGGCACTTGGCAGGGAAACATCCAAAAATTGAGAAATGAACTTAACAAAAGCCACCTAAACAGTCAACACCTGAGAGTCCATCACTCAAGCAAGTTCTGCCCAGTCTGAAGCCTTGCACACACTGGATGGGGATAAAGTCCCTGTAGGACACATAAAAGGTATTTTAAGAGTGTTTAGATTAGGCCCACCTCAAGCAAAGGCAAACCAATCTGTACAATTATTTTTGCTCAAAAACATAGTTACACTTAGTAGGTAATGCAGAAAGATAAAGAAACCCATTGAGCACCACAGAAAAACCTAATCTTAAGTGAGAACTGTGTGTAAAGTTTCACTGTGGATAAAAATATATAGCAGAGTTGAAAGAAGGTATTAATTCAGGTAGGATGCAGATGGTAATAGAATAAGGAGTAGATCATGTCTGAAGTTGCAATGCAAGATGCAAGCAGAAGTATACATTCTATCACCATCTGCTGAAACCAGGTGGAGCAGGGCTCCTTATTTCTTCCATGACCCATCCCTCAGAACTCCTCCCCACAAGGAGTTATACCTTATGGCAGATGCCCCACCCAAGGAGAAAAGACAAGTATTTCCTACCTAAATAAAATCTGAAATTTGAAACATCAGAGCAGCCTTTCCCACTAAATTCCCAGAAGAAGACCAGGCCTATCTTCATCACCACTAGATGTTAAAAAAGTAACTACACCCTTCTCCAAAATCATTGCTTCAACAAAACCACATCTGTCACTCCAAGAAAACTACAGGTACCATTATTCAGACTGTAACCAACACCCTGAACAACAGGGTTACAGGTTGCATTCTGACCTTGCCAGTCTTTTGGTCTTTATATTACTAGACGTATTTTCATTTTCCCAGTGAAAAACTGCTATTCTAAATCCCATATCTTGGCCAGGCAGCTCCTCAATTTCCAAGTCATATTAATTTCGAGGGAGGGAGTTTACATTTTCCGTTTCAAGAGAAGCTCCAGAGCTCCTCAGCAGACACCTGTCTTTCAAACCACGACAGTGCCCTGCTGCAGCTCCATCCCCATGGCAGGATCCGCGCTGGATGATCCCCAGGGACCCCCGGTGGGCAGAGCCCCCCTGAGCCCTGGTGCTGCTGATCCGTGTTGGGAAGACACCTGGCTGGGGGCTGCACTCCCTCCCCGTGGCCTGGATTTTCTCTGCATTTCTCTTTGTCCTTCCCAAACACCCAAAAACAGAGTAAAAATAGAGATGTTAAATAACGACCTGCTTGGGAACACGGGGATCTTCCAGGGGATGCGGGGGACGCTCGGATCCAGGGATTTGAGGGGTCCTGGGAGGGACCTGGGGGTTGCTCAGGGCGTTGGGCACCCCAGTTCCAGCGGCTCTGGCTGCGCTGGGAGACGGCTGGGAGAGGAGGAGGAGCGGGAGGAAGAGGAGGAGCGGGAAGAGACGGAAGAGAAGCAGCGGGAGGAAGAGGAGGGACACAGGAGGAGCGGCAGGAAAAGGAGGAGCGATTTTGAAACCACGCGCTTCTCTCTCCCGTTCGATCACGTCGCAGCTTCCCCGGGTCCGGCAGCATCGCGCCCGAAATCCCGCAGGTGAGCGGGGAGAGGGAGCTCGCCCCAAATCCATCATGGGGGGATTCCGGGAAGGTTTTGTTTTTCGTTTCAGGGGATGTTTGGATCTTGCAGGAGCCCAAAGCCGAGCGGGAAATGGCCCTGGCGGGATCCTGGCGTCTCCCCCGTGGCGATGGCTCGGTATCGGCGGGGAGGGAGCGATATCAGTTCTGGGGATCCCCGGCAGAGCCGGGGGGGAAGGCGGGAGCCCCGGAGCGGGGAGAGCTCAGAGGGGCGATCCTGGAGCCGGGGAACCCCCGGCAGCCTGGAGGGGTGCAGGAGGTTGGTGCTGAGCGGGCTCCGGGCCCCCGAGGCTGAAAGGGGCGCTGACTGCTCCAGCTGCCCTTGGGCAGCGCCACCATCAAACCCAACGCGCTCAGCCCTTGTTTTCCCCCCAAACCAGGATTTCCCAAACCTTGGCTGCAGTGAGGAGGAGGAGGCTGTGAGGACGAGATCGATGGCCCGGAATCCCCAGGCAGGTGAGGAGGAAGTCAGTGCCCCTTTCCCCCTGTGTCCTGCTCCATCTCCCAGCCCAGCACGGCCCCGGCTGCAGCGCAGCCCTGGGGGGATCTCCTTGCCCTTGCCTCTGACACGGAGGCAAATCCCATCCTGTCCTTGTCCTTCCTCCCCCAGACAAGGAGCTGAGCACGGACAGCAGGGAGGACAAATCCCCGCGGCACAGCCTCGGGCAAGAGGCCGTTTGCAGCGGCTCCACGGCGCAGGAATGCAACGGGGAGGAAAAACCCTGCAGATCCCGCAGCAGGAGGGGCTGCAAACGCACAGCCCGGGGATCCCAGCAGGAAAGAGCCAGCCCGGGCTGGGGAGGCGGCCGGAGCTCGGAGCTGGGGCTGCGTGAGCAGCTTCACCATGGGGAGAAGCCCCACAAGTGCTCAGAATGTGGGAAGGGCTTCAGTAGGAGATGGGACATGATCAGACACCGGAGAATCCACACGGGGGAACGGCCCTATGAGTGTGAGGAGTGTGGGAAGAGATTCATCCAGAACTCAGACCTGACTGTGCACCAGAGGAGCCACACTGGGGAGAAGCCCTACGAGTGTGATAAATGCAGGAAGAGGTTTGAGAGCAGCTCCAGCCTTCTGAAGCACTATCGCACTCACTGGGATGAGAGGCCCTTCTGCTGCCCTGACTGCGGGAAGGGCTTCAAGACAAACTCCAACCTCGTCAGCCACCGGCGCATCCACACCGGGGAGAGACCCTACGAGTGTCCCGAGTGTGGGAAGAGCTTCTCACAGCGCTCTAACTTGACCAGACACCAACGGACTCTCCACTGACAGAAGCCTTGCGAGTGCCTTGATTGCAGGAAAAGCTTCGTGCTGGCTCCCTTGTGGCCTGGATATTCTTTGCATTTCTCTTTCTCCTTCCCAGACACCCAGTACTGGGGTAAAAATGAAGACATTGAACTAAGACATGCCTGCAGACACAGGGGGATCTTCCAGAGGATGTGGGGGACTCTGTGTTCCAGGGACTTCAGGTTTCCTTGGGGGTTGCTCAGGGCTTTGGGCACCCCAGGTCCAGCAGCTCTGGCTGCACTGGGAGATGCTGACGGAGCTTCTGGGGCAGCTGATCAAGGACCCCCTGCCCCGACACCCTCCCCGTTTCCCCCTGACCCAGCTCCTGCTGTCCCCTGTCCAGGATCCTCCTCTCCCCACTGTCACTGCCCTTGCCCCCAGCCCATTCCTGTCTCACACCACTCCTGCCCCTGTCCCAGTTCAGATCCCATTCCCGGTATCATTCCCTGTCCTATATTCTCTGCCTGGTTACTGTTCACATATTCCCAGTCCCATATTCCCTGTCCTGTTCCCCTTCTAGTATTCCCGATCCCAGTCCCATTCCCATATTTCCATATCTATATTTCTAGTCACCTTCCCATAATCCCATTCCCAATCCTGTTACCCTATCCCTATGTGTGTTCCCTGTCCCCTATTGTAAATCACCATCCCGTATTTTCTCCCCAGTTTCTATTTCCATATTCCCATTCCCTATTCCTGTTTTCATTCACATTCCAATGTCCCTTTCCCAGTCCCCACTCTCAGTCCCTGTCCCCATTCCTGGTTGTTGGAGAGTGGAACAGAGAAGCCTCTCTGACTCCCTCTGAAAGAGAACAGTATGCAAAAATTAAATTTAAAATATTTTGAGAAATTAAAATACAGGAAACCACACAGACATGAAATAGAGGTCTAAGTTTTAGTTTAAGGAATTAGAAATATTAAGTAGCATAGATATGAAGTAGAAGTTTAAATCTTAGTGTGAAGCACTTAGAAATGTGTTTTAAATACCATGAAAAGTAAAATTTGTGGAATCTCCTATAAAATAGTGGCTGCATTGAGTCAATAAAAACTTAGTTCTAGACAAATAAAATTACAGTAGGAATATTTTATATATTCTTCACATAGAACAGATAGGCCATGTGCACAAGTTAGATGTAGACTTTAGTATTAGGGAATTCTAATAGGCTTAGGAGAAATTTGTCAGGTTCACGGTTTTGGCTCATTGGGTAATTTGTCAATAAAAATCCGTGTATTTGAGCCAGAGCTCTCTCTTGCTTCTCTCTCGTCGCTCTCCCTTCCTCCACCACCATCATCATCACCACTACCAGCATGCGAGAGAAACATTTTTAAAAAAAGATAATTATCAAATTCAAAAGAATTATCTTTCATCTTTCTGCTCATGGCAGTTTCCCTAAAACTCTCCTTACTGCACTCAGAGGAAGCAACAAGTTTCCCCCTGCCCAGCACCCGGTCTTGTATTTCACACTGCAGTACAAATGCAGGTATCCTAACAGGACTGTGCAGTCCATGTGCAGTTTTGAAGGACATGCCCAAATGGATGATTGGCTGTATTTACACTGACCAGGACACAGCCATGTTCACTAAGTGTGTCTGACAAGGAAGAATTTTCTCTAGCATACATTTGGGAGGTTTTTATTACTTACATCCATTTTGTTCTTAGTAACAACAGAGCATTTGCTCAAATTTAAGTTTCTGTTTTCTTCATCTCCTTAATGCATGCAGCAGAAGAACCTGCATCCTTTAATGCAATGGGAAGCTTTTGACAGCCATGACAGAACTTAAAATTGGAGTGTATCTCAGTGTCAGTAAACCAGACTGGATGTCAGTGTGACTCTCCTCAGTTTTGGCCATGCTAAATTGTATTAGAATCATATATTCTGACATCTGCACAGTCTAACTAAAACAGTGCAGAGCCCTTGGTGTTATGGGATTGCTGATGTAAAAGACCTTTGCTTCCACACCACTTTTCACAGCTGACTCACAGCTTTCTTTCAACTTCCTATCAATTCCTGCAATCGAATCTTAAGAGCAGATAGAACTCTGTTTCCTGCAATTTCTGTGTAGGATTCAGTAAATCATTTACAAACATATAATACCTGCAAAATCCCTACATAGAGCAGTGTAAAAAAATACTTTGGCATTTTCCTGTCTTCATAAACAAATGTAAATGTCAATACTAACCACTTCAAGCCATTTTTTTTGTTGCTGAGTTTTTAGAACTGAGCCACCAGCATTTTGACACAGTGTTCTCATTTTGTTCCCTTTCAGAACCAGTGCTTATTTTTAGTCATCAGGGATTGTATTATCCAAAAGAAATAAAATGGCATGAATTGGCAATAAATGAAAAGAAATTCATTTAACAAAACACTCCATCAAGCTGCTGCATGTAAGACTCTCTGATTGTAAGAGCCTGAAATGAGGGATGCAGAACTCCAGATGGGCTCTTTAAAATGCTGCTTATTCTATCCAAATGATGCAGTAATTTATTTATCATTTAAAATGCTGTTTATTGTATCCATGTGATGCAGCAATTCACGGGCTGTGGGTGACAAGAGCCCAGCCCACAGCCTGACAGGCACATCTGTGGGTTCCTCTGAAAGCTTCCTCTAGTTCTGGTTACAATGCATTAAAAAATTTTCATTACCGAGCACCCTAAGACATGACAACCAATCACTCCCCTCACTATCACCTGTAGCCTATCATACCTACTGACATTACAATATTCTTGTTACTATTTCCCAATCACAAAAAGTTAGTGTGTTTCAGTTTAAGCTAGAAGTTGTTTTTCAGTTTTCTTGCAGTGGAAAATCCTGAGATCTTTTCTCTACTTGCAACATGGTATTTTTGTTTGCCTGTGAAAATTCTTTTCCTTGGTAAAAACATCTTTTGTTTGAGGTGGATTTATCCTTTGCTCAGAGTCATAAAAGCCCCTTCCAATTCACTGCCCTTTGCCTTCTTAGTTACCCAGTAAGACGGGCTCAGCAATTCTTCTACATCAAAACTTGTTCTCATCTCTCTTCTTTCTTCAGATTGTACATTCAAAAATCTTTCTGTTATACACACACACATCTGTAAGACCTTCCTGTCAACTCCTCATCCTTCCTAACACATGGGGCTGTGCCCTATAGGGATGGCCTCCTGCCCTATAGGGGATAGGGTTCTGCCCTATAGGGAATGAGGCCCTACCCTATACGTGATGGGGGCTGTGCCCTATAGGGGATGGAGTCCTGCACTATAGGGCACAGCCCCTGCAGGAACAAACTGGACTTCTGGACAGCAGATCAATATGATTTTGCAGAAGCCAATTTATTGTTTATAATTCACCTTAATTATCCATTTCTAGAACCATCACCCATGTGGGGACACACTCTACAGTTGGTAATTTTAGGGTGTTGATCCACCCATTCAAACCCCCCAGAGTCAGTAATTGGTGGTCTCATGCAGTTTCACCACCTCCTGTTTTCTTAAATCTTCTAATCTTGGTGTTCTGTATTTTCAACTTCTTCTCTCCCGATTTAGCATAGTTTATGTTCCAGCAGCCTTGGGGGGTTTCAAACAAGTTACCAAAAAATTCCTAAAAGTTTCTCATGCTGTGCACCTATTATAAACACAGGTCTAAACGAAATGCACAAAAACAGCTGTCATGTGAAAGAAGCGTTTGAACAAACACCAAAATATGCAGAAAGAACTGAGCAGCAAAATACAGTGACTAAATATGGGTTTTGGCTGGTGCACACCACACAAGGCCCAGATTTGAATAGACATGTCCATCAGCATCTCAACCTTGTTCAGCATTACTACAATTCCCCTTCTTTTTTTTTTACCAGAAAAATCGTCTTTGTTATCTTATCCTTATCATGTCTTATCTTATCCTAGCCTTACTTTATCGTATTCTTATCTTATCCTTATACTATCTTATCTTTTATGATATTCTTTATCTTATCGTATTATATCAATCATATCATATCATATCATATTATATCATGTTCTATCTTATTTAATCAAGCGAGTCACTAACTTTATTTATGGAAAAAACAATGTGCTAATAATGAACAAAAAACCCCTTGGATTATATCTTTCAACCACCTAAGTATTCCCCACCCTTCTAACCATTCATCCAAACCCCAATCATCCACAGTTAACTTCCTCATATTATCTTGCAGCTGTTTGATCTTCTCATGAATGGATGCAGAATGCTCAGAAAGACACATCCAACACATCCAATCAAAATCCTCACACCCGTGCCCATGTGCTGATAGCAAAAAACCTATAGCAGCTCTATTCTGCAGTGTGGGGTGTCTAGTACTATTTACATCTATAAGCATTTGTTTCAAAACAGTGGAAGTGATATTCAGCTGTTCATTCACTCAACATCTCAGCTTCTCAAGTGTAGTCAATGCCTGAGCAGCAGCAACACCTGGGGAAAGAACTGATGCTATTATTTGTGCCAGAGGACCCCAGAATTCCAAACGATTTTAAAAATTAGGCTCCAAATCCCCCATTTCTCTTTTAGCTCTTTAGCTGTGCCCTGCTCTCCAAAGGCTCTGATTCAAAAACTCATGTGTGCCAGGAGCAAACATAGTTAACTTTCGGAGGACATTCAGGGGGAATTGGGGGGTTTTTGGGAGTTCTCAGGAGTGTTATAAATGGATATTTCGATATGCTAACTTTTCAACCCTTGGCCATATGCATTTGCCTCTCACTTGGTGAAAGCTGCTGTGGGCCAGGGCCAGCACCGAGCTGGGCTGTGTGGGCCAGGCAACGTGGAGAGTCTTGGCTGATCTTGCTGTGTCCCTGGCCTCAGCAAAGGCTTGGAGGATTTGCCTCCCAAGGCATCCTGCTCATTGGCTCTTCCTGTGCACCTTGGAGAGAAGAAGGACGGCATTTCTGGCAGCTGGGCATTAGCAGCCCTTCAAACAGGGGCGTGTTGTGGAGCAAGCCCAGCTGAGACACCCTGCGAGGAGCCAGCCCAGTGCTCCTTGCTCCTCCCTGCTGACACCAGATGGTTGATGTGGTTTTGGGATGAGCCCAGCTCCGTGCCGGGGTGCTACGTGCACACGAGACAGCTGCCCCTGTCCCGTGGGGTCCCAGCAGTGCCTCGCAGTTGTCCTGCACACACATCAGGATGTGGCCAAGAGAGGTCCTGGAAACTGAGGCAGCTGATTTGAAGCTTTTGCAGGTGCCTACAAGTCAAGGCCAACGGTGTTCCCTCAGGATGCAGCAGTCCTGAGGGTTCCCCCCAGAGCTGCCTGATGCCACGCACTCCTTGTGGCAGCAGTTGCTTTCCTGTGGAATGTTCTACCTCCACCAAGAGCAAAGAGGGAGCTGGAGAAAGAGCTTGCCAGGCCACTCTCGATCCTTTCCCAGCAATCCTGCTCCCTCCCTCCAGTCCTCAGACTGTGCCCATCTCTTTTGTTCCCCTTCAGCTCATCCCTTTGCTTTGCTTTTCATCAATAAAGTTTGGCTCCTTCACTTTGCCTGCATCTCTGTGGAGCTCAAGCAGTGCAAATCCAGAGCCCTGGGACACACAGGCCCCTCCTGCCATTCTGTTCCGCACCGTGTTCTGTGCAGAGACTCAGAGGAATGAGGGCAGATCAGGTTGGAAAGGTCTCTCTCTGTGCTGAAGCTTCAGTTCCACAGCACTGTGAACTTCAAGGTCTTGCCTCAAGGCTGATGGCTGCTGCCAGCTTGGCCCCATGCCACCCACTGTGGACCTGGCAGGGACAGGATGGCAGAGGGACCAGGCAGACACCCCGCAGCTGCCGTGCTCCATCCTCTGGGCATCCCGGGGCTTTCCCTGCCTGGGGAGCGCAGGGCTGGCCTGTGTTCTCTGCACATGAACAGTTGATCTTATCCACAGGAAACAAAATCACCATCCCCATTTCCAGATGTCAGTTAGGAGGAGGCATTTGGCGCAACAAAGGCAGCCGGGCTTCTCAGTGGTGGCAGCTTTGGTCTGGCAGAAATCTTGTGCCATGTGGAATTTTAGCTGGCAGAAACCCACTCCCAGCTAAGGCCCCTGAATAGGAATGGTGGCTATTTTCCACAGGACATTAATCTCACCATCCCAGTTTCCAGATATCACTTAGGAGAAGGCATTTGACAGTCCAATGGCAGCCATGGTCCGAGGATATGGCAGCTTTGCTCTGGGAGAAATCCTGCGCCATATGGACTTTGAGAGGGCGGTAGCCCAGTCCCAGCTACCGGACCCTGGTGGCTCTTTTCCATGTGAAACAAATCTAACCATCCCAGTTTCCTGATGTCAGTTCAGAGGAGGCTTTTGGCACACCAAATGCAGCCATGGTCCTAGGAGTTGGCAGCTTTGGTCTGGGACAAATCCTGTTACGTAGGGAATTTTAGCATAAACAAACTCATTCCCACTCCCAAAGGACCATAAAGAAGAATGGTGCCTTTTTCCACAGGAGAAAAACCTCAACATCCCCGTTTCCAGATGTCAGTTATGAGGAGGCATTTGGCACTCCAACAGCACCCAGGCTTCTCGGTGGTGGCAGCTTTGGTCTGGGAGAAATCCTGCACCCTATGAAATTTTAGCAGGTGGAAGCCCAGTCCCAGTTAGAGGCCCCTGGATATCAACGTTGGCTCTTTTCCATGGGAAACAAAACTCACCATCCCAGTCTCCTGATGTCAGTTGAGAGGAAACATTTGGTGCAATAAAGGCAGCCGCTATCCTAGGAGGTGGCATCTTTACAGGGCACACACCCACAGATTTTTCTCTCTTGAGGCTTCAGAGAGTGCAACTTCCTTTTATCCTTAACTCCTGGCCACACTTTGCCCTCTTCCCTTCCCCGCTGGCCAAGGTACTCAGAAGATACAGCCTTCCCAACCCGTGTACCCCATATTCCCCCTTGAATATGACATTTCCCCCCAGAGTGCAGAAGTTCAGCCTTGTTCAGACTCTTGTCTGGTTCAGGAGCCAAACTGTGTGGGCCCAGTAACAAACCTGCTGCCCAAAGCTAGTAGAAACTTTACAACCCATTCAGAGACCTAACAGCCATCCCTTCACCCATGAAGTGATTTGTAAAGACATTAGCACACATCTTTCCTCTCACATTGATGTTTCCTCTGCTGCTAACAGACTTTTAAAGCCAGCCTTTGGCCTGACCTCTCTGCTGTTGTAGTTCCATGGACAGAGGTTGTTGTCTCTTCCCCCTTCCATGGGCAGGCCAGTGTTCAGCCATCTCCAGGACAGGAGGGCCCCACCCCACAGCACTGTGACGAAGGAAGACAAAAACCATCACTCCAAATGTCCCCCATTCTCCTTCTTCTCAGGCATGTGGCTCTGCCAGTGGGGTTTGCTGCTGGTTGCCACAGGAGAAAGAAGAGCACTGTGATCCTGTGGGACTCAATGGAACCAAACATCCATTGTGACACTACAGAGCTTCACAGAACCCAGAGTCCATGGTGAAACAACAGGGCCTTGTGGAACCAAGGAGTCCAAAGGCCTAAAACAGATCTTGCATGGCTCTGCCTTGGAAAGAGAAACCTCCTTGGCACAGTCTCTTCAGAAAGAGAAAAGGAAGAAAACCCCTGTTTCCCTGAATGCTGCCAGATCTCCAACCAAAGCAGATCTCAGGTGATTGAGGACAGACAGGATGGGGTTGGGCAATGTGGAGCAAGGTTGTCCACACTGGATCAGACCTCAAGGTAGAGCTTCTCTGAGCAGGCCGGATCTCCTGAAGAGAGACCCTGGATCAATACCAATCACAGAATGCTGCAATCAACTCTGCTCTGAAGAGAAACAGTCAGAAAAGACACTCTTTAAACCAGGAACACTTATTTCTAAGAAGCTCTTTAAAATATTTCTCCATAGCTCTAGAAAAAAACTTTTCTAATCAACTGCGCTGGACCAGAGGGAAAGAAAGGCAGAGCCATGGTTTGTCAGGACTGACTTGATCCCAGTGAGCCCCGTAGTGCATTTGGTGCTGAGCCCTTGAACCTCAGGGTCTGAGAAGAGATTGCATAAACCTTTCCAGGAGCTCCAGTCACAAGAAAAACCCAAAGTGTCTCAAAGCATTAATGGGTCCCACTGAGGTCCATCTCCAACACAGGCTTCTTATGGACTCCTTGAAGGTGAGAATTGGAGGCCATGACTGCCCAAAAACCTCTCAGAGACTCAGAAAATGCTATAAATAGACATGTTCAATTTTGTCCAATTAATCGTAACAACAAGGTTAAGTTTAGCAGCAATTTATTAATAACAGCAATTGTATATAAATGAATACAATCAAAATATATTAGTTACATAGATTTAAGTAAATACAAAATCTGGCAGTGAGTAATTTAGTATAATTGAGGTTTTGTTCGAATAAAGCAGAAGCAAAATTTACCGGGGGTACAGGCAGGGCCCTTCCTCTCACATCGTACCAAACCAATTGAGCTAAAAATCTCACTTACATACTGTTACTAATACATATTAATACAGAAGCTTCTGGAAAGCTCCTCCTCGCTTCTTTTCCCAAAATCCATGTTCCTGTGTTGTGTTGCCATGTGTCACCAGTGGTCGGGGTCTCTCCTCCTTTCGGGGTCTTGTTTCCAATGAAGGCTCTGGGTCTTCCTCAGTGTTCTCTGTGCGACCTTGCAGGGAGCGCAGGCACACTGAGCTCAGGGTTATATAATTAAATATATGTTCCACAACAGGCCTTAGTCCAGTGTCCAGTGCCTGGAATGGTCCCAATTTGGCTCAATTTAAGGTCAAAAGTTTTATTTCTAGTTGCTGTTCTTAGACCTATATCCTTACTATCCTCATTCCTACCAAACAACTGGAGGATGATTCCATCTGCTTTGCTTAAACATTTCCTTTATGCTTTCTGCTTTATAACAATTAAATACAATTTTTCTATTGATTATAAAGCAACAATTTTGCTAATATAGTTCCAATTTAATTAGCACGAATCACATAACAGTACCATGCCTGAATTTTTGAGATACCATTTCCAAGTGTTTTGGGGGACCATTCCCAGGTGTTTTGGGGGAACATTCCTGCGTTTTTGGGAGAAATGTTTGTGAATTTTTGAGGAATATTTCTGAATTATTGAGGGAACATTCCGGAATTTTTGTGGGATCATTTCTGGATTTTTGGGGACCATTCCTGGATTTTTTGGGGACCATTCCTGGGCTTTTGGTGAACATTGCTAGGGTTGCTGAGGGAATTTTGGGGAGCATTTCTAAATTTTTGAGGTACCATTCCCAGGTGTTTTGGGGTCCCATTCCCGGTTTCTTGGGCTGTCCCTGATCCCGTTCCCTGTGCCAGGTTCCCGGGTTCAAGGAGCTGTGCCTGTGCCTGGGTGCCACAACATCCCCTTGGTACAGTTCAACACCGAGGTGAAGGCGGCGCCGCCTGTGGGGCTCTGCAGAGCTCCAAGATCACCCAGAGCAACCCACAAAGATCTCCTGCACCAAAAAGTGATCCCAAACCTGAAAAAAACTTGCCTGGAATACCTGAAAACTGTCCCAAAACACCCCAAATTCCAGAGCAACGCCAAAAAATCCCAGAGAAGCACCACAAACCCACCCATGAATACACAAAAACTGCCCAAAACACCCCAAAATCCCAGAGAAATGCCTCAAAACCACCACTCAATACACCAAAACTGCCCAGAAATGCCCCAAATCCCTTCAGGCTGCCCCAAAATCCCATAGAAACACCACAAAATCCCATAGAAAGCCCCTAAAATCCCTCCAAACCATCCCTAAAATCCCTCCAAAACACTGCTAAATGCTATAGAAACACCCTAAAATCTCTTCAACCCCCCCTCCCAAAATCTCTGAATGTTGCCCCCAAAATCCCAGAATTGCTCAAAACCAGCCCAAAACACAAAAAATCCCAGAAAACTGTCCACAAATCCCATTGAACTGACCTCAAATCCCATACAAGTACTCCAAAATCCCCCAGAACTGCCCCAAAAATGGTCCTAACCCTGTCCAAAACTTCTACCTGCCCCCACTACATCGGGTAAGTTCAGCTCAGCCCAAATTCTCTATTTTTTTCCCCAAATCCTCCCTTTTTTACCCCAAATCTTCCTTTTCTTTCATTCTAGATCTTTTTTTTTCCCCCAAATTCTTTTTTTTCCCAAATCCTCATTTTTTTAGCCCCAAAATTCTTCTTTGTATACCCCAAAAGTCCTTTTAAGACCCCAAATCTGCCTTTGCACAGCCCAAATCTTTTGTGCATCCCAAATCCCTTTTCCCACCTCAATATCTCCTTTTCCCACCCGCAATCCCCTTCTTCCACCCAAGGTCCTTTCCTGTCTACACCAAATCCCTTTTCCCACCCAAAATCCTCAATGCCCACCCCAGATCCCCCTCTCCTCCATCTAAATCTCCTTTTCCATCCCAAAACCTCCTTTTCCCACCCCGAATCCCCTTTTCACATTTCCCCAGGTGTTTTGGGGGGTTTGGGGGTTTTTTGGGGGGGTTTTTGGGGTTTTTCCCAGCATCATACCCAGGGTCTCTGCAGACATTGCACCAGGAGCTGCCCCCACCACAAATGAATCCCAAATCAACCTTAAATCAACCCTAAATGAACCCAGCTGTGCCCTCAGGGCTGGAGTGGTTTGGGGGGGGGAGTTTCGGGTCTGGTGGGTTTGACCCCAAAGTTTGGGGAAGGGAGAGGTCTGATCCTAAAGTTTGGGGGGGGTTGATACCCCAGGGTTTGGGATCAGAGGATTTGACCCCAGAATTTGGGGATCAGGGGCATTTAACCCAAATTTTGGGATCAGAGGGGTTGGACACCCCAGATATTTCAAACCCCAGCGGTTAGGAATTGGGGAATTGGACACCCCAAAGTTTGGGGTCTGGGGGGGTTTGATCCTAAAACTTGAGGCCTAGGGTGTTTTACACCTCAGGATTTGGGGTTTGGGGAGGTTTGACACCAAATTTTGGGGATTTGGAGGATTTAACCCCAGAGTTAGCAATTGGGGGCTGAGGTGATCCTAAAATTTGTGGTCTGGGTGGGGTTTGACACCTCAGGGTTTGGGTTTGGGGGGTTTTTCACCTCAGAATTTGGCGATCAGGGGGGCTGAATCCCAAATTTTACGATCAGAGGTGTTGGACACCCCAAATACTTCAAACCCCAACTTTGGGGATTGGGGGGTTTTGACCCCCTCAGTTTGGGGTGAAGGTTGAGATCAAAACGATTCCCTGGAAACAGCGACGAGACCGGGAACGGGAAAGGGATTGGGAACAGCATCAGGATTGGGAATGGGAACGGGATCAGGTTCGGGAACGGGATTGGGAATGGGAATGAAATAGCGATTGGGAATGCAATCGAGTTTGGGAATGGGAACGGAATCAGGATTGAGAAAGGGATCGAGATTGCAAATGGGTTGGGGTCAGAAATGGGAATGAGATCGGGAATAGGAACGGGAATAGAATTGGGAATGGGAATGGGATTGGGATTGAGAATGGGAACAGGAATGGGATGAAGATTGGGAATGGGAACAAGATAGGGATCAGGATTGGAATGGGAATAGGAACGGGATCGGGATCAGGAACAAGACTGGGAATGGAAAGGGGAACAGTAAGAAGATTGAGAATGGGATCAGGAACAGGAATGAGATAGGGATTGGGAACAAGGTCGAGGTGTTAAAGCCGTGATATAAATAGGTGCCTTGGTTGGGAAATCTCAAATTGGACAGCCAAAACCAATACAGGCAGGAACAACATTTCCTGGCTGGGAAATGGAATTCCAGACCCTGGCAGTGTGATCCATGCAGGACCATCCAGACTGGGATCATGGGAGCTGGGATCACGTGGACTGGGATCCTCCTGACTGGGGCTGCACAGACTGGGACCAGATGGATCAGGGCCTTCCAGACTGGGATTGTACAAACTGGGAACACATGGACTGGGATTGTACAAACTGGGATCATATGGACCGGGATTGTAAAAACTGGGACCATATAGACCGTTCTGGCTGCACCAGGACAATGTGAACCGATGGGGCCCCGCCCCACCCAGGGGTCCCTCCCAGTCCCGTTCGAGAGCACAGCCAAAACTCCCCGGAGTGAATGCGGAGGTCCCAGAGCGCTCCCGGTGTCGGTCCCAGTCTTGGAGCAATCCTGGAGCGCTCCTGGTGCTGAATCTGATCCTGGTGTTGATCTCAATCCCAGAGCAGTGCTGGTCTTGGTCTCAGTCTCAGTCCTATATGGATACTAGTCTCGGTGCTGGTTCTGTTTTCAGTCTTGGTCTCAGTCACAGTCTCGGAGTGGTTCTGGTCCCAGTGCTGGTTCTGGTGCCGGTGCTGGTCCCAGAGTGCTCATAGTGCAAGGGGTGGGGGGATGCAGGTCCCCCCGGGGTGGGGGTTGGGCTTCCTGGGCCGGGCCCTGTGAGCTCTGCCGGGGCCCATGGGGACCGTGCGGGGCCGGCGGCATCGGCGGGGGGACACCGGTTTGGGGGAGCCCCGGGAGAGGCGCAGCTTCCCTGAGCGGGACCCCAGAGAGAGCAGAGCCCCAGAACCCCAAAGCAGGACCCTGAGAGGGGGGGAGGGATCCCTGGGATTGCCAGGACCCCGGTGGGGGTCCTGGGGCTGGAGGGGCGCGATGGTCACAAAGGGGTTTGGGGGTCCCGGTGCCGGGAATGGCTGCTCCCAGTATGAGCCCGGTCACTCCCAGTATGATCCTGGTCACTTCCCCTCGGTGTCTTCAGGATCCCTGTTGCTCCCAGTATGAACCCAGTCACTCCCTATTGTGACACACTTTGGCCCCAGCAGGGTCCCAGTTGCTGCCAGTTCCTCCAGCTTTTGTCCAGTGTGTTCCCATTTCTCCCAGTTGCCACTAGTACAGTCGCAGTCACTACCAGTATGATGCCAGTGGCCCCCAGTGGGATCCCAGCTGCTCCCTGTCAAGGCCAACATGACCCCAGCAGCTTCCAGTATGATCCCTGTGACTCCCTGTCTCTCCCACTGGATCCCAGTCACTCCCATTTCCTCCCAGTTCCTTTCAGCATGATTCCAGCTGCCCACTGTCCATCCCAGTATGATTTCAGTAACTCTCAGTGTGATCCCAGTATGATCTGAGTCTCCCAGAATAGTTCCAGTTGTTCCCAGTTCCTTCCAGTATGATCCCAGTTGTCCCTAGAATGCTGCCAGTCCCCCTCAGCATGGTCCCACTCACTCCCAGTTGTCCCCAGCATGATCCCAGCTGTTCTCAGTGTGGTCCCAGTCCCCCCAGTATGGTTACAGACACTCCCAGTATATCCCAGTTGCTCAGCATGCTTCTAGTTACCTCCGAATGATCCCAGTCTTTCCCAGTTACTCCCAGTTGCCTCCAGTATGACCCATTTCTGTCAGTTGCCCAAAGTATAGTTCTACTTACTCCCAGTATGATCCCACTTGTGGTCTCAGTTCCCTCACCCTATTTCCAGTACCTTCCATTTGATCCCAGTTGCTCCCAATGTGTCCATGTTTGCCTCCCAACATGAGCTCAGGAGCTCCCAGTAACCCCCAGTCAGGTTCCATTCACACCATTGTAATCCCAGTGGCTCCCAGAATGATCCCAGTATGGCTCCAGTCAGTCCTAGTATGGTCCCAGTCACTTCCAGGAGGATCTCAGAAACTTCTGCTACAATCCCAGTCACTCCAGTATGATCCCAGTGATTCCCAGATACTCCCAGTGTTATTCCAGTCATGCCCAGAGTGACTCCCTGTCACTCCCAGTGTGGGTCCAGTTGCTCCCAGTCACCTGCAGCATGGCTCCAGTCACAGCCAGCAATTTTCCAGTCACTCCCAGTCTGATTCCAGTATGATGCCAGGCAGTTCCAGTAGGATCCCAGTATGGCCCTGGCACAGGCATAGCTGCTCCCATTATTATCCAATGTGGTTACAGTTGCTCCCATTTACCCCCACTATAGTGTCAGTCTTCCCCAGTATATCCCAGTTGCTGCCAGCATGTTCCCAGTCACGGCCAATTGCCCTGAGTTTGTTCCAGCCTGATCCCAGTTGCTTACAGCCACTCCCAGTCATGCTCAGTGCAGTTCCAGTTGCTGCCAGTATGATCCAGTATGATCCCAGTGTCCCTCAGCATGCTTGCAGTAATTCCCAGTCACTCCCAGTGCCAAGAACAGGAGCCTGGGGCAGGCCCATGGCCCCTGCCCGGCCCCAGCAGGAGGGAGGGCTCTGAGCCCAGGGCTGCTGGCAGGATGGGCTGCTGTGCCCAGCTGGGGGCTGTGAGCAATGCCCAAAGCCTTGTGCTCTCTGCAGCTGGCCAAGGGCAGCAGCAGGGCTGAAGGGTTTGTGTGGCACAGGCAGCCCGAGCTGTGGAGCCCTCAGGGCCCCGTGGCAGAGGCGCCCTCAGGAACGGCACCGGGACTGGCACCGGCTGTGGGGATTGGTTGTGGCTTTAGATCTTCCCAGAGCAGAGCAGCTGCTGGCTGCTGTAAAGTTGTTTCTTGTGAAGGCACGTCAGGCTCCAAAGGCAAAGAGCCCAAGGCTCTCCAGTCCCTGTTCAATCTCTCTGCCATAAAGTCCCGATGGAAGCAGGAGCAGCTCTCTGCTGCAAGAGGTCGAAGCTGCGGCTGGTGCAGAGTCTCCAGAGGCAGATGCTCCCTGGCCTTTCTTCTTCTGTTCTTTTCATATTCTTGCTCTTCTTCTCTCACATGCTGGTAGTGGTGATGATGATGGTTGTGGAGGAAGAGAGAGCAACGAGAGAGGAGCAAGAGGGAGCTCTGGCTCCAATACACGGATTTTTATTGACAAATTACCCAGTGAGCCAAAACTAGAAACCTGAAGCATTTCTCCTAAACCTATTAGAATTCTGGTTTTCTAATACGAACATTTACGTCTAAGTTGTGCACGTGGCCTATCTGTTTAATGGGAAGAATATAAAAAAAAATTTATTCTATTTTTATTCTGTCGAGAACTGTGCTTTTAAGCTTTCAATGCAGCTTTGTATTTTTTACATGAGATTCTACTGCTTTTACTTCTTAGGACATTTAAAACATATTTCTACCTATTTCACACTATGATTTACATTTCTACATCATATCTATGTAACTTAATATTTCTACTTCTTTAAACCTTAGAGATCTATGTCATGTTGGTGTGGCTTAATATAGTTCATTTCTGAAAATGTTTTGAATTTAATTCTTCTATTCTGTTCTCTCTCAGAGGGACTCAAAGAGACTTCTGTATTACACATTCCAACAACTGGGAATGGGGACAGGCACTGGGAATGGAACTGGGAATGGGGACAGGGACATGGAAACAGGAGTGAAAACAGGAACCGGGAATATGGAAATAATAACTGGGGAGATGATATGAGAAGGGGATTAACAACATAGGACAAGGAATGGAAATGGGAATACAGGAACAGGATTGGCAATGGGAATATGGGAAGGGGACTGGAAATATAGAAATGGAAATATGGGAATGGGAGTAGGACTGGGAATACAAAAAGGGAAAAAGCACATGGAATATTGGACTGGGAATATGTGAACGGCAACCAGGCAGAGAATACGAGACACGGACAGGGAATGAAACCAGGAATGGGATTTAGACTGAGATTGGAGCAGGACAGGAGTGACAGTGGGGTGAGATGGGAATGAGCCAGGGGCAAGGGGACTGAAGGGTGGAGAGGGGGATCCTGGACAGGGGACAGCAGGAGCTGGGACAGGGGGACATGGGGACAGTGTCAGGGCAGTGGGTCGTTGATCAGTTGTGCAAGAACCTCAGCTAGGGTCTCCCAGTGCAGCTGGAGCTGCTGGGCCTGGGGTGCCCAATGCCCTGAGCAAGCCCCAAGGACTCTTTAAATCCCTGGAACGCAGCGTTCCCCACATCCCCTGGAAGATATCCCCATGTCCCCAAACATGTTCTTTTACCCCAGTTCTGGGTGTTTTGGAACGACAGGGAGAAATGCAAAGAAAATTCAGGGAATGGGGAGCCAAGAGGATGTGGAGCCCCCAGCCAGGTGTCTTCCCAACATGGATCAGCAGCACCAAGGCTCAGGGGGGCTCTGCCCACCGGGATTCACTGGGGATCATCGAGCACGGATCCTGCCATGGGGATGGAGCTGCAGCAACGCACGAAGCTCTTCCCACACTCAGGGCACTTGCAGGGCTTCCCTCAGTGGAGACTACGTTGGTGTCTGGTCAAGTGAGAGCTCTGTGAGAAGCTCTTCCCACACACAGGACACTTGTAGGGTCTCTCCCCAGTGTGGATGCGCCGGTGGACAGTGAGGGTGGAGTTGTGCTTGAAGCCCTTTCCGCAGTCATGACACTCATAAGGTCTCTCATCCCAGTGAGTACGATAGTGCAGGACAAGACTGCTGCTTCCCCGAAACCTCTTCCTGCATTTATCACACTCATAGGGCCTCTCCCCCGTGTGGATGAGCCGGTGGATCATGAGATGTGAGTTGCACTTGAAACTCTTCCTGCAGTCAGGGCAGCAGAAGGGCCTCTCATCCCTGTGTATGCGAGAGTGCTTGAGAAGATTGGAACTGGTGTGAAACCTCTTCCTGCATTTATCACACTCGTGAGGCCTCTCCCCCGTGTGGATCCTCTGGTGCTCAGTCAGGTGTGAGCTCACTCTGAATCTCTTCCCACACTCCCCACACTCATAGGGCCGTTCCCCCGTGTGGATTCTCTGGTGTCTGATCAGGTTGGATCTCCTCCTGAAGCCCTTCCCACATTCCGAGCACTTGTGGGGCTTCTCCCCACGGTGAAGCTGCTCACGCAGCCCCAGCTCCGAGCTCCGGCCGCCTCCCCGGCCCGGGCTGGCTCTTTCCTGCTGGGATCCCCGGGCTGTGCGTTTGCAGCCCCTCCTGCTGCGGGATCTGCGGGGCTTTTCCTCCCCGTTGCATTCCTGCGCCGTGGAGCCGCTGCAAACGGCCTCTTGCCCGAGGCTGTGCCGCGGGGATTTGTCCTCCCTGCTGTCCGTGCTCAGCTCCTTGTCTGGGGGAGGAAGGACAAGGACAGGATGGGATTTGCCTCCGTGCCAGAGGCAAGGGCAAGGAGATCCCCCCAGGGCTGTGCTGCAGCCGGGGCCGTGCTGGGCTGGGAGATGGAGCAGGACACAGGGGGAAAGAGGCACTGACTTCCTCCTCACCTGCCTGCAGCTCCTGCACCATCGACCTGGTTCTCATGGCCTTCTCCTCCTCAATGCAACCAAAAGTTTGAGAAATCCTGGTTTGGGGGGGAAAACAAGGGCTGAGCGCGTTGGGTTTGATGGTGGCGCTGCCCAAGGGCAGCTGGAGCAGTCAGCGCCCCTTTCAGCCTCGGGGGCCCGGAGCCCGCTCAGCACCAACCTCCCGCACCCCTCCAGGCTGCCGGGGGTCCCCCGGCTCCGGGATCGCCCCTCTGAGCTCTCCCCGCTCCGGGGCTCGGCTTTGGGCTCCTGCAAATCAAAACATCCCCTGAACCGCAAAATAAAACCCTCCCGGAGCCCCCCATGATGGATTTGGGGCGAGCTCCCCCTCCCCGCTCACCTGCGGGTTCTTGGGGGGGCGATTCTGCCGCTCCCGGGGGACGCTGCGGTCCGTGTGGGCGGGAGAAGCGCGTGGTTCCAAATTCGCTCCTCCTTTTCCTGCCGCTCCTCCTGTGTCCCTCCTCTTCCTCCCGCTGCTTCTCTTCCGTCTCTTCCCGTTCCTCCTCTTCCTCCTCCTCCTCCTCTCCCAGCGGTCTCCCAGCGCAGCCAGAGCCGCTGGAACTGGGGTGCCCAACACCCTGAGCAACCCCCAGGTCCCTCCCAGGACCCCTCAAATCCCTGGATCCGAGCGTCCCCCGCATCCCCTGGAAGATTCCCCCGTGTTCCCAAGCAGGTCGTTATTTAACATCTCTATTTTTACTCTGTTTTTGGGTGTTTGGGAAGGACAAAGAGAAATGCAGAGAAAATCCAGGCCACGGGGAGGGTGTGCAGCCCCCAGCCAGGTGTCTTCCCAACACGGATCAGCAGCACCAGGGCTCAGGGGGGCTCTGCCCACCGGGGGTCCCTGGGGATCATCCAGCGCGGATCCTGCCATGGGGATGGAGCTGCAGCAGGGCACTGTCTTGGTTTGAAAGACAGGTGTCTGCTAAGGAGCTCTGGAGCTTCTCTTGAAACAAAAAATGTAAACTCCCTCCCTCTAAATTAATATGACTTGGAAATTAAGGAGCTCTCAGGCAAAGATATGGGATTTAGAATAGCAGTTTTTCACTGGGAAAATGAAAATAAAAGTCTAGTAATATAAAGACCAAAACACTGGAAAGGTCAGAATGCAACCTGTAATCCTGTTGCTCAGGGTGTTGGTTACAGTCTGAATAACGGTTCCTGTAGTTTTCTTGGAGTGACAGATGTGGTTTTGTTGAAGCAATGATTTTGGAGAAGGATGTAGTTACTTTTTTAACATCTAGTGGTGATGAAGATAGGCCTGGTCTTCTTCTGGGAATTTAGTGGGAAAGGCTGCTCTGATGTTTCAAATTTCAGATTTTATTTAGGTAGGAAATACTTGGCTTTTCTCCTTGGGTGGGGCATCTGCCATAAGGTATAACTCCTTGTGGGGAGGAGTTGTGAGGGATGGGTCATGGAAGAGATAAGGAGCCCTGCTCCACCTGGTTTCAGCAGATGGTGATAGAATGTATACTTCTGCTTGCATCTTGCATTGCAACTTCAGACATGATCTACTCCTTATTCTATTACCATCTGCATCCTACCTGAATTAATACCTTCTTTCAACTCTGCTATATATTTTTATCCACAGTGAAACTTTGCACACAGTTCTCACTTAAGATTAGGTTTTTCTGTGGTACTCAATGGGTTTCTTTATCTTTCTGCATTACCAACTAAGTGTAACTAGGATTTGAGCAAAAACAATTGTACAGATTGTTTTGCCTTTGCTTGAGGTGGGCCTAATCTAAACAGTCTTAAAATACCTTTTATGTGCACTACAGAAACTTTATCCCCATCCACTGTGTGCAAGGCTTCAGACTGGGCAGGACTTGCTTGAGTGATGGACTCTCAGGTGTTTGCTATTTAGGTGGCTTTTGCTAAGTTCATTTCTCAATTTTTGGATGTTTCCCTGCCAAGTGCCTTTAGGGTAATTTGAAGTAGTCTGTTGTACAGTTCAACTTTCCTGGCAGCTGGTGTGTGATAGGGGATATGATCTATTTATTCAATATCCTGGTTTTTGGCTGAGGTGTTTCTAAGGCTGTTCTTGAAATGGGTCCTGTTGTCTGACGATTCTCTCAGGGGTGCTGTGTCTTTATAGGACTTGCTTTTTTGGGCTTCAGATGGTGTTTTGAGTAGTAGTGTGAGGTACAGGGTAGGTTTCTAATGATCTAGTGGTGGCTTCTGAAATTGTGATCACGTAGCATTTGCCTTGGGGGGTTTGAGGCAGTGTGATGTAGTTCATTTGCTGGGCTTCTTTATACTTATTTTTGTCCTCCATATTAAAGAGGATTTATCTGTTTGGCTTGCTTGATTTTAGCACGTCTTACAGTTGTGGATAACTTGAGAAATGTAATTTATAGTTAAATGTGCTATTCAGTTTTGTGCCTTCTTATAGGTGGCATTTTTGCCTTGATGGCTTGAGACACTATGGGCCTACTGAGCTACGAACAACTCTCCCTTATTTTGCTAATTTGAATGTATTTGTGACATCTCTATTTTTGCAGCTTGATCTACTTGCTCCTTGTTTTAGTGTTCTTTATTAGCCTGACTTTAGGGAATGTGGCCGTCTACATGATGGACTTTTACAGAGAGTTTGTCTGAGTGGCAATGTTTTTGCACTCATCAGCAGCCTCAATTGGTTTTCCTTTATGTTGCTAACTGGCCTTTTTTTACCTTTCTAGCTAACTCCACAGAGCATTGGTTACTATTTATGATTCAGTATAAAGGTAGAGCTTTGGCCAGTTCCCTCTTTCAGCAGTGTCCAGGGCCAGCTGAATGGCTTTGAGTTCAGCAGGTGCACTTGATTCACCTTCTCCTTCAGTAGCTTGTGTGACTCGTCGTGTGGGGCTCCCTGCGGCCACTTTCCACTTCTGGTTCATCTCAAGCATGAGACAGAAACTGTCAGTGACAAGAGCACAGCATGTTTCTTGTGCTGGTAGTTGGTTGTATGGTAGAGCCTTTTAGCCTGGGTTACTTGTTTCTGCTCCTTTTTGGTAGTGAGACTAAAGTTTTTATCTGGTGGCCAGTTTCAGCTGTTTTAAATTTCAGGGTGATTTGTGTTTCTAATCCAGCCATGCTGTGTGATGAGAGCAATCCATGGGCTCCATGTGCTGTGGGTGGTGTGGTGGGTAGAGGAGCCTTTTCTTTAAACATCCACCCCAGCACTGGGAGTCAGGGTGCCAGGAGGAGTTGTGCTTTTGTGATAATTTCTTTTGAGGTGGCTTGAACTTTCTTATTATAGGTGGATGAGATTTTCTTGGGTTTTTTTTTGTTTTTTTTTTTTTTTTTTTTGGTGAGTGTAGTTTGCTTCAGACTTTCTGTAACTTTGACTCTAGAGTTCTAGTGCTCAGCCTCGAGTCTCCCCTGGCACCTTCTGCTAAAGGCTCCAGGACAAGCCATTGTTCTTGGCTGCAGAGTAAAGCACATTCCTCACCTCTGGTCCCGTCCTGACTGGGCCAAGGGCACTACATGAACGATTTTCTGCTTGGTCTGGGTGAAAGTTTGTTGTTGTTCAGGACCACAGCTGGAATTGTTCTTCTTAGGGTGACCAGGTAGAGAGGGCTCACAATGTGGCTGGACTCAGGAATGCATTCTCTACAAACCTAAGGCCCCTAGGAAAGCTTGTGTTTCCTTCTTGCTGCTTGGTGGAAACACTGTGATGATCTCATGGATCATTTCAGTGGGGATCTGGCTCTGTCCATCTTGCCACTCTCCTCCCAGGAACTGGATCTCTCAGGCAGCTCCCTTGACTTTGCTCTTCTCCATGGCAAAACCTCCTTCCAGCAGAATCTGGATGATCCTCTCTCCTTTCTCAAATACTTTTATTGCCCTGTTCCTCCACACAATGGTGTTATTGATGTATTGCAGATGTTTTGGAGCTTTACCCTTTTCCAGTGCAGCCTGGATCAGCCCCTGGCAGATGGTGGGGCTGTGTTTCCACCCCTGGGGCAGTCAGTTCCAGGTGTACTGCACGTCCCTCCAAGGTGAAAGCAAACTGAGGCCTGCACTCTGTTGCCAAAGGAATGGAGAAAAATGCATTGGCAATGTCAATGGTGCCACTTTGCTGCCTTGGGCTCCAGCTCCTCCTGGAGATCCAGCGTGTCCAGCACGGCAGCGCTCAGCACTGGAGAATCAACAACTGGGAGAGAGAGGGGGTCTAGTGACTGCTGATCAGAATCCAAATTTACTCTCAGCTACATATGCTTTTATACCACTTTTAGGAAAGCTGGTCATTTCTTACTACATTGGTTGGGTTAAACGTCAGACAGACAAGCTTCCAAATTTTGCAATATTTCTACTTGATTCATTCTTCTTTCCTGTCTCCAGTCTTGATCCAATCTTCATGGAGTCTTCAAAGCTCTGTTTGCTCTTGCCAAGGCATCTTGGTTATCAAGCTGCTTATGCTGATTAAATCCACAGTACTCTGTCTTAGCTCCCACAGTGGAGTCACTTCATTCAAGGCACAATAGCCTACAGTCAATTTCTGTTGTCTGTCAGATTTGCCCACAGGCAAACTTGGGCTGTTGAAGGGTGAGTGGGTTTTACTGAGCACCCTTTGACTTTCTAGCCAAAATTTTATGGGTGGAGATAATGGCATCTTGATTCATCTGATACTGCTGGCTGTGTGCTGTTGAGGTGTGTCACGATCTGCCCAACCCGAGCGGGAGTCGTGATTGGTTCTTTTATGGATCTCAGAGCGCAAAAGACACAGCAGGGGACAAAACCAGTTTACTTCTACAGAAATGCACTTTATTTAGTGCCAACCAAAATGCGATAGTGGGACAGAGAGGGAGAGAGAGAGAGAGAGAGAGAGAGAAAGGGGGGGTGGGATTATAGCTACCAAGACAGGCAGATGAATCCTCGTGGAGCCAGCCAATAGATGTCTGTTGACATCTGGGGAGATCTCAGGGGTCTCCTCTGAGAAAGTCACTTTTATAGTCCTTTCCCAAAGCGAGTGGCTTCTGGCCAAAAGGTGGGAAGATTTATGGACTATTGTATGTGGAGCTCGTTACCCTGAGGAACAGGTGGAAACAGGACGCTTCCAGGAGCACCAAACCATCTTTGTTGTTATGAACACACGCAGGGCAGCCCATACCGAACCAGTCCATTGTTCTTCCATCTGTGGGAGCTTTGTTGAGTCAGCGCCCCGTGACTAGTTGTCATGAGAAACCAGTCCTGGTAGGCATCACCTGCTTTTCACAGTCACTTGGCGTTCCTTCCATCCCTGGCCAGCGCAGGCCTCAGGCGAGGGTCATTGGGCAGAAACAGACGAGAGGCTCACACGGACTCTCACAGGTGGCATTGGAGCCTTGTTGGGCACACCCCAAATCCCTGGCTGTGCCCTGCCCCTGATCCCCACAGCCTGTCCTGTTTCCTTCATCCCTGCAGTGCCAGGCACTTTCTGGGACAAGGGAGCTCTGCTGTGGGGATGGAGGGAGGTGCAAGGGCCACCCCTGCCCTGGGAACCACAACTCATCAGGTTTGTGTCCTTTGGGCTCAGGAACTGCTGAGGCTCAGAAGCACAGGAATGTTTCTCTTCTCTGCTAACAAACAAAAGTTGAACATGATACAATTTAATAACCATCACAGCTCTTTCCTCAGCTCTGTGCCATGTCCCAGCAGGATCTGATGAGTCTGGCACCCTCAAGGGATTTGTGTACAAAACCAATTTTAGACAAAGATGATTCTGTGAAAGATATAAATGCTGTTCCTGTGTTGTACCAGGATGCTGTGCTTGGAGTGGGGGTTAAACACCTCAAACAATGCCCTATTTTCCAAGCTATCAGTGGTAGATAGAGGAATCAGGCTGATTTTGGTGTTGAGGAAATGCTGAAACCAGCCTGTCTCCTTTAGACTCCTCCTTTCCTGTCTGATCTCCTTTCTTGCCCCTTTCCACCCACTGTGTTTTGTCTCCCCCAGGCCCCCGGTGCAGAGCCTGGCTCTGTGCTCTCCATCATTGCCAGGCTGGCATGAGGAGCCCCTCAGCCTTCCCTGCTCTGGGCTGGACAAGCCCAGCTCCCTCAGCCTCTCCTCACAGCCAAAGGGCTCCAGCCCCACCTTGGAGGCCCTTCCCTCACCTTGCTCCAGCTGCCAGACATCTTACCTGCCCTGGGGAACCCAAACCAGGCCCCAGTGACCTGGATAATCCATGTCCTTGATGTCCTGGTCACACAGCCCTGGCCCCTTGTCCCCGTGTCAAGCTCTGGGGTTGATTTGTGGAACATCCTTGGGGGAGGCTGTGGCTCCAGGTGGAGCAGGGGGATACAGAGGGACAGGGGACCCTGCTGGGCATGAACAGCATTGGACTTGTCTGGGAAACTGTGAGGGGGGCTGGGGCAGAGTGACCAACCCAGTGACCTCACACAGCCCTGCTGGGATGTCAGACCTCTGCCCTGTGATGTCACAGTCAGCTCTGTGATGTCACAGGGGCAGCCTGGGATGCTCAATGACTTCACATAACCTACTCTGTGATGTCATAACACACTCTGTGATGTCATAACCCACTCTGTGATATCATAGCCCACTCTGTGATGTCATAGCACACTCTGTGATGTCATAGCACACTCTGTGATGTCATAACCCGCTCTGTCACCTCACGTTAACAGATGATAAATTGCCCACCCCAGATGAGCTGACACAATGTTTGCTTTCCAAAACCACTGGCCTCTGCAAACCACACAATGCCCCTTGTGTAAGAAGGGGAACTGGAATTCACCAGCCTCAGTGTCCTGCCAGCTCAGCCAGGCCCACTGGAACATTGGGGTCCACGACCACCAGGGACCACCAGAGAGACCCCCAGGACAGAAGAACACACAGGGAGGGGAAATATGTTAATGAATTTGGGGAAATGATTATCATATGTGTGTTTAATCCAGGACAATCAATAAATATGTTTTCAAAGGATATAAACAAAATATATACAGAAACTTTCCTGTACTCAGCATGCACAGTTTTGGGAAGAGCTGTCTCTGTGTGTATTCAGCCAAATAAAGAATGCTGCTTTTTAATGTTGCATTGGTGTTAAGGA
>NW_027635489.1:0-39080 GCF_903797595.1 Erithacus rubecula | reverse complement strand
CCCCCCCCTAAAAAAACCCCAAAACCCCCCAAAAAATCCCTTTCATTTCCCATTTCTTTTCTTGGGGGGAGGGGTTCAGGGGGGTTTTTTTGGGGGGAAAACCCCCAAAATTTCCCTGTTTAGAGGCCTAATTTTATATTGTATTAAAAAAAAAAAAACCAAATGGGCCTGGGAGTTGTCCCTGGCAGAGCTGTAAAAGTTGGGATATATATTATATATAAATGCAATAAAAACGACTCAACGAGCCCAGGACTCCCCAAAATTTTTACCCCACCCCCCCCCAAACCTCCCCCCATTTTTTTTATTCCCATTTTCCCCAAATTTCCCCCCAAAAACCCTCTCACAGAGCAGCTTTTTTCCATCTTTATCAATACACAGTCAGCACGGTCTGGGGGGGGGAGGGGAGGGAATTTTTTGGGGGGGAGGGGAGGGAATTTTTTGGGGACAACCCCCCCCTCACATGGGGGGGTCCAAAACAGTCGATTTTTCACCAAATCCAGCGTTTTTCACAAAGATTTGGGGACATTCCTGGGGGTGGGGACAATAAATAAAGGGGGAGGGGGGGGAGGGGAAGGGACAGGGAGAATTTGGGTGGGGGGAGGGGCACAGGGAAAAAGGGGGAGGGGACACACGAGCCGGTGGCTGCTGCGGGTTTTAGCTTTTATTAAATAAAATATATTAATTAATTAACATTTAATTAACTCTGCTGCCCCTCCCCTCCCTATCCTGGGTTAGTAACTAAACCTGAACCCCCAAAATCCCCTCCCCCACCCCGCCCAGTTTGAGGGCTCCTCCCTCCCAGTTTGGTACTGGGGGAGGGGCTCCCCCCCCTCATAAATTATTGGGGGGACCCCCTTAAAAAATGAAATTTTTGGGGGTTTTTCCCCAATTTTAGGGGTTATTTCTTGCTGCCCATCCCCCCAAAAATGGGAATTTTGGGGTTTTTTTCCTCAATTTTGGGGGGGTCACCACCTCCAACCTGTCCCCCCAAAAAAGGATTTTGGGGGGGGGTCAACACATTTTGCCCCCCAAAAATGAAAATTCTGGGGTTTTCCTCAGTTTTGGGGGGGTCACCACTTAGTCACTCACCCCAAAAAAGGGAATTTTGGGGATTTTCCCTCAATTTTGGTGGTTTTTTCCCCAGTTTTGGGGGTCACAGTTTTCTGGGCCTCCCCCCCCCCCAAAAAAAAAGAGAAATTTAGGGGGTTTTTTTCCCAAAATTTGGGGGGGTCACCACTTTGTCTCCCACCCCAAAAATGGGAATTTTAAGGTATTTTTCCCCAATTTTGTGGGGGGTCATCACTTCCTGCCCCCCCCAAAAAATGGACATTTTTTGTTTTTTTCCCAATTTTGTATTTTTTTCCCCCCCAATTTTGCTGGGTCACCACTTTGTCCCCCCTAAAAAATGGGAATTTTTTGGGTTTTTTTTTTCTCAATTTTTGTTTTTTTCCCCCAATTTTGGGGGGTCACCACTCACTGCCCCCCCTCCCTTTTTGTCACCTCCTTGTTCCCTCCTGCTGCAGCCCCTGGGGGGGTTTTGGGGTTCACCCCCCCCCCCCCAAAATCATCCCTGACCTCAGCACCCTCCTGAACTTCCCCCAACCCTCCTGTGACCCCCCCCCCAAGAATTTGGGGGGCTCCCAATGCTTGTGACCCCCCAAAAATTGGGGTCAGGGGTCTCAAAATGTCTGTGACCCCCCCAAAATTAGGGTGGGGGGGGTCCTAATATTTTAACCCCCCCCAAATTTGGGTGGGGGGGCTCAAATGCCTGTGACCCCAAAATTTAGGGTGGGGGGGGTGTCCCAATATTTTCAACCCCCCCAAATTATGATGTGGGGGAGGGGGTGGTCCCATTTTTTATACCCCCCCCTCAACTCACCCATATTTGAGGGGGGGTCCCCAATTCTTCCCCCCCCACCCCCAATCGAGACCTTTTTGGGGGGGTCCCCCCCAAATCCCCCTCCCCATTTTTGAGGGGGGGGGTTTAAGACGCTGTTGGTGCCCCTCCCCCTCCCCTGAGCCCCCCTCCCCCTTAGGGCTGAATTTGGGGAGGGGGTTCTGGGGGGTTTTGGGGGGGCTGCTCCTCCTGCTCAGGCCTTTTTCGGGGGGGGGGCCAGTTTGATGATCTCCTCCTCCGAGGGCTGTCGGATGATGTCTGGGGGGGGGGACACGGGGGGGTCAGGGGGGTCTGGGGGTGTGTCCCCCCCCCACCACAGAGGGTCTCCAACCCTTCCAGGGGGTCCCCAACCTTTCCAGGGGGTCCCAAACCTTTCCTGGGGGTCCCAAACCTTTCCTGGGGGTCCCCACTTCTACCTGGGGGTCCCCTCCAACCTTTCCTGGGGGGTCTTTTATTCCCCTGGGGGTCCCTGTCACAGCTTTGGGATAATTGGGGAGGGGTCCTTGTCTCTATTTTGGGGGTCCCATCCCTACCTGAGTGTCCCAACCTCTCTTGGGGGTCCTCAGTCCTTCTTGGGGAGGGGTCTCTGTCCCTACCCTGGGATAATTGGGGAGGGGTCCCTCTCCCTATTTTGGGGGTCCCAGCCCTGCCAGGGATTCCCCAGCCCTTCCTGGGGGGGTCTTTTCTCCATTGGGGGTCTCTGTCCCTACTCTGGGATAATTGGGGAGGGGTCTCTGTCCCTGGGGTCTCTCTGTGCGCTGTCCCCGAGTGTCCCCACCCTGTCCCCCTCTACCCCTGTCCCTGGGGGTCCCCAACCCTTTTTGGTGGGGGTCTCTGTCCCTACTCTGGGATAACTGGGGAGGGGTCCCTGTCCCTACTCTGGGATAACTGGGGAGGGGTCCCTGTCCCTGCCCCATTCCTCCCTTTCCCTGAGGTTCCATCTCCCAAATTCAGGGGTCCCTGTCCCTGGGGGGGGTCTCTGTGTGCCCTGGCTGTCCCTGTCCCCCCCAGTGTCCCCATTTGGGGGGGGGTCTCTGTGTGCCCTGGCTGTCCCTGTCCCTCTCTGTCCCCATTTGGGGGGGGTCTCTGTGTGCCCTGGCTGTCCCTCTCCCCATTTGGGGGGTCTCTCTGTGTGCCCTGGCTGTCCCTCTCCCCATTTGGGGGGGGGTCTCTGTGTGCCCTGGCTGTCCCCATTTGGGGGGGTCTCTGTGTGCCCTGGCTGTCCCCCTCCCCCCCGCTGTCCCCATTTCGGGGGGGTCTCTGTGTGCCCTGGCTGTCCCTGTCCCCATTTGGGGGGTCTCTGTGTGCCCTGGCTGTCCCCCTCCCCCCCGCTGTCCCCATTTGGGGGGGGTCTCCGTGTGCCCTGGCTGTCCCTGTCCCCATTTGGGGGGTCTCTGTGTGCCCTGGCTGTCCCCCTCCCCCCCGCTGTCCCCATTTGGGGGGGGGTCTCTGTGTGCCCTGGCTGTCCCCCTCCCCCCCGCTGTCCCCATTTGGGGGGGGTCTCTGTGTGCCCTGGCTGTCCCCCTCCCCCCCGCTGTCCCCATTTGGGGGGGGGTCTCACCCTTGTACTTTTTGGCGCTGGGGATGCGGGTGAGCTTGGTGTCCACCTCGTCCTCCTCGGAGATCTTGAGCACCTGCGTGCGGTACTGCACCACCTTGGTCAGCAGGTCCGGGCGCCGCGAGATCTCGAAGATGTGCTCGATGTACGACAGGTTGTCTGCGACACGGGGACACGCGGGGACACGCGGGGACACACACGGGACACACACGGGACACACACGGGACACGTGCTGGGCTCGGGCCACCCGCGCTGCGGCCACCGGGGCCCAGAGGGACGAGGGCGGGGACAAGGGCGGGGATGGGGACAGGATAGGGACAGGGACGGGACGGGGACAGGGACAAGGGTGGGGACAGGATAGGGACAGGGACAAGGATGGGGACAGGGACGGAATGGGGACAGGGACAAGGGTGGGGACAGGGATTGGGACAGGGACGGGACGGGGACAGGGACAAGGGTGGGGACAGGGACAGGGGAGAGGACGGGATGGAGACAGGGACAAGGATGGGGACAGGAGAGGGACAGGGACGGGACGGGGACAGGGACAAGGATGGGGACAGGAAAGGGACAGGGATGGGGACAGAGACGGGGACAGGGGAGGGACAGGGACGGGACGGGGACAGGGACAAGGATGGTGACAGGACTGGGGACGGGAGAGGACGGGATGGGGACAGGGACAAGGGTGAGGACAGGAGTGGGACAGGGATGGGGACAGGGACGGGGACAGGATAGGGACAGGGATGGGACAGGGACAAGGATGGGGACAGGACTGGGGACAGGGGAGAGGACGGGATGGGGACAGGAGAGGGACGGGATGGGGACGGGGACAGGGATTGGACAGGGATAGGGTTGGGATGGAGATGGGGACAAGGATGGGGACAGGGACAGGATGGACACAAGTAAAGGGACAGGGATGGGGTGGGATGGAAACGGGGACAAGGATGGGGACAGGGTGGGGACAAGATGGACAGGGGATGGGGACAGGGGACAGGATGGAGAAAAGGGACAGGGACAGGGGTAGGATGAGGATGGGGACGAGACAGAGAATAGGGACAGGAACTGGGAGAGAGGAGCGGTGACAGGGACTGGGGCAGGGCTCAGGTGATGGGGACAGGGATTGGGACAGGGGACATGGATTGGGACAGGGGACAGGGATGGGGACAGTGCTCAGGTGATGGGGACATGGATTGGGACAGGGGACAGGGATGGGGACAGTGCTCAGGTGATGGGGACATGGATTGGGACAGGGGACAGGGATGGGGACAGGGGACAGGGATTGGGACAGGGGACAGGGATGGGGACAGTGCTCAGGGGACACGGGTGGGGACAGCCCAGGGCTGGAGCAGCCCCGGGGCGGGGAGGGGACAGTGCCGCTGGCACGGGGTGTCCCCGGCTCCCACCTCGGTCCAGTTTGCTGTGGCGCTCCAGGAAGGCGAACCAGTGGTGGCCGGTGGCGATGGCGTCCCCCTCCCCGCTGGGGATGTCCTCGCGACACGCCGACTTGAGCTGCTCCAGGTCCTCGGCCGTGATGTTCTGGGCCAGCTCCTCCAGCAGAGTGCGGTACTCGGCCATGGCTGGGGACAGGGGACAGGGGACATGAGCGACAGCGACAGGGGACATGGGGGACATCAGCGACATCAGCGACATTAGGGACAGGGGACATCAGCGACATCAGCGACAGCAGCGACAGGGGACATGGGGGGCATCAGCGACATTAGGGACATCAGAGACATCGGGAACACAGGACTGGGACATGGCTGCAGGCACACAGGTGACATGAGGGACAGGGGACACGGCCGTGGCTGCGGGGACACGGTGTGAAGGACGGGGACACGGCCATGTGTGACATGAGTGTCATGGGACACGGCCATGTGTGACATGAGCGCTCCTGCTCTCAGCCATGCGTGTCACGAGTGTCAGGGTACTCAGCCACCCATGTCACGACTGTCCCCAGCCTCATCCACTGGTGTCACAAGTGTCCCCAGGCTCAGTCACCAGTGTCACCAGTGTCCTCAGCCATCCAAGTCACGACTGTCCCCAGCCCCAGTCTCTGCTGTCACCGTGTCGCCAGCCCCAGTCCTGCTGTCACGACAGTCCCCAGTCCCGCTGTCGCCGCGGGCTCAGTCCCGGTGCCAGCCCAGCCCCCCGGCCGTGACTCATGTGACGCTCACGGGCTGTGACAGGGACCGAGCCGGGACCGACGGCGGCTGCTCCGTGTGCCCCCCCCGCCAGCCCCTCCCCCCCAGCGCGGGGGGGCTCGCACGGACCCCCCGACCCCCCCTTGGCACGGGGCTGTTCACACGGGGAGCTGGGGACAGCTGGGACTGTCACCCCAAATTCACACTGATCCCCCAAATTCACAGTGACCCCAAATTCGCACTGAGCCCAAATTCACACTGATCCCCCAAATTCACAGTGAGCCCCCAAATTCACACTGAGCCCAAATTCACACTGATCCCCCAAATTCACAGTGACCCCAAATTCGCAGAGCCCAAATTCACAGTGAGCCCCCAAATTCACTGACACCCCAAACTCACAGATCCCCCCAAATTCACTGACCCCCCCAAACTCACACTGATCCCAAATTCACTGACACCCCAAATTCACACTGACCGCCCAAATTCACTGACACCCCAAATTCACACTGATCCCAAATTCACACTGACCCCCGAAATTCACACTGACCCCCCCAAACTCACACTGATCCCAAATTCACTGACACCCCAAATTCACGCTGACCGCCCAAATTCACTGACACCCCAAATTCACACTGATCCCAAATTCACACTGACCCCCGAAATTCACACTGACCCCCCACCTTTGCACGCTGACCCCCCCACATTCACACTGATCCCAAATTCACTGACCTCCCCAAATTCACACTGACCCCCCCCAAATTCACACTGATCCCAAATTCACTGACCCTCCCCAAATTCACACTGACTCCTCCAAATTCACACTGACTCCCCCTTTTCACTGACCCCCTCGGGGCACATTCACCCCAAATTCACACTGATCCCAAATTCACACTGACCCCCAAATTTCACACTGATCCCAAATTCACACTGACCCCCAAATTCACACTGACCCCCCCAAATTCACATTGACTCCCCCCAAATTCACACTGATCCCAAATTCACACTGACCCCCAAATTTCACACTGATCCCAAATTCACTGATCCCCCAAATTCACACTGACCCCCCCAAATTCACATTGACTCCCCCAAATTCACACTGATCCCAAATTCACACTCAGCCCCCCAAACTCACACTGACCCCCCTTTTCGCACCCCAAATTCATTGACTTTACACCCTCCCCCCGCTCCGTGGGGGGTCTCACCTGTGTTTGTTATTTTTTTTTGGGGGGGGGTCACTCACTGTCCCCCCTCTCCCGCCGCTCCCCGTTGCCATGGCGACACTGCCGCCCACGCAGGGATGCGGTTGCCACGGTAACGCATCACCCGCCTGCCCCTTCCCCCCCCCCCCTCCCCAAAAACCCCCCGCACCTTTTTGGGACCCCCCAAAAATCCCAGGGACGCGCTGGGGAGTGTCACACACGGGGAACTGTCGCTGTCCCCCCCCCTCTCGTGACTACTCCCGTAAACAACGCCCCCCCCCCACTCCAGACCCCCCCACTCGTGACTGCACTCGGTAAACAACCCCCCCCACACGTGAGACCCCCCCCCATCACCGACACCCCGCCCACGCCCCCCCGAGGAACAGACGCTCCCCCCACGCACAGACGCGTCCCCCCCACGCTCCTCTCCAATAACAACCCCTCCCCCCCCAAAACACTCCCCCCACGCCCCCCCCCACGCACAAACCCTGCCCCCCCCCATAACAGCGCCTCCCCCCCACTCCCAGCCCCTCCCCCCCCGTGTCCGAGCGCGCGGCCCCTTTAAGGCCGCCGATGACTCAGCCCCGGCCGGACACGGGGCCTTCCGGGGGGGGGGGGCGGGGACCGGGACCCCCCCCCCGCCCCTCCGGCCCCTCCCGCGTTCCCAGGCCCGGCCCGACCCCCCCGCGTGAATTCGCCGGGAAATGATCGGGATGGGAATGGGAATGGGGGGGTGAAAATGGCCAGGACGCCCCCCCCCGCTCCCCCCGTGGGACCTCCCCCCGTGGGACCCCCCGCCCCATTCACGTTTCTCATGCAAAGCGCCTCATGAATATTCAGGAGGGGCGGGGCCGCGCGGGGCCCCATTCGGTGGGGCGGGAGGGGGGCTCGGGGGGTTTGGGGGGTTCATCCCGGTCTGGGGGGCGCGGGACACGCGTGGGACGGTCCCTTCCTGCTTTTGTGTCCCCCGGGGGGTCTGGGGGGCGCCGATGGCATCGCTGCCCCCCCCCCCCCATACCCCCCCCCCCCTCCGCGTGTTTTTGGGGTGGGTGGGGAGAGCGGGACGCGGGGGGAGGGTCCCCCACGGGCCCCCCCACGCAGCGTGGGGACAAGGGGCCTTTTGTGGCTCGGGGAGCGGCGCGGCCGCCTCGGGCCCCCCCGGAATGCGAGTCACGGCTGCGGCCCCACGGACACGGCCCTGAGCCACTGTCCAACCCCACTGTCCGGCCCCACGGACATTGTCCAGCCCCACGGACACGGCCCTGACCCCACTGTCCATCCCCACTGTCCGGCCCCACGGACACAGCCCTGACCCCACTGTCCGGCCCCACGGACACAGCCCGGCCCCACGGACATTGTCCAGCCCCACGGACACGGCCCTGACCCCACTGTCCATCCCCACTGTCCGGCCCCACGGACACAGCCCGGCCCCATGGACATTGTCCGGCCCCACGGACACGGCCCTGACCCCACTGTCCGGCCCTGACCCCACTGTCCGGCCCCACGGACACGGCCCTGACCCCACTGTCAGGCCCTGACCCCACTGTCCGGTCCCGACCCCACTGTCCGGCCCCACGGACTCGGCTCCGGCCCCACGGTCACTCTCCGGTCCCGCGTGTCCCCCCGTGTCCCCTCCCTGCCCCACGGTGTGTCCCCCCCGTGTCGCGGGGGTCCCGCGCTGCCCCGGCGGCCGCAGCATCCCCGCGGCCGCACCTCGCACATCTGGGGCACATCTGGGGCACATCTGGGGCGCAGCTGCCCGCGATCCTTTCCCCACACCCCGATCGCGGCTCGGTTTCCCCACTCGTGGCCGCTCCGTGGGGCGGGGGGCGATGATTCCTGGGACCCCCTCCCCCGATCCCGGTCCCTTTCCCGGGCCCCCGCCCCGTCCCGGAGCCGAGACGCGGAAGCGGCGGCGCCTCCCGCGGCCCAGTTCGGGACCAGTTTGGCCCCAGTTTGGCCCCCGCCGCCGGCGCGTGACCGCCTCACGCGCCCCCTCCCCACGCGCGTGCCCCGGGGGGCGCGGCCACGAGCCCCCCCACACCCAAAAAAAAATCCCTTTTGAGGTCCCCACAGCCCCGGGGGGGGTCACACCCCGTCCCGTCCCGGGGGATGCGGTGGCACCGATGGTACTGGGCGGTACTGGGAGCACTGGGTGGCACCGCGGGGACGGGACGGGCGGGCGGCTCCCACGGGGAGCGGGTGGCACCCACGGGGGGGGACACGGCGGGGATGGGGGTCCCGCTGTCACACGGGGGGATGGGGGGACCCCGTGTCCCGAGTGGGGAGCGGGACAGGGGGGGACGGGACCGGGATGGGAACCGGGACCGGGACCGGGACCGGGACAGGGGGGATGGCGGGTCCCGCGTCCCGCGTGGGGACCGGGAGCCACCGCGTGTCCCCCCCTCAGCGCGTCACGGGTTCGAGCCCCCCCGGCAGCGAAAGGGGAAGTGAAAGGCGGGGGATGGGGCAGAACGGGGGGCACCGGGGGACCCTGACCGCGACCACCGGCACCATTAACCCCTTCCTGCCCTCCCGGGGGGGCATCACCGGAGCGGGGGGGGCGCACAGAGCGGGGGGGGCATCACCGAGATCCGGGGCCGCTGGAGAGCAGCGGGAGCGGCCCCGGGAGCGGCGCCGGGAGCGGATGGAGGCGGCGGCCGCGGGTCCATCCGGTGCCGGTGCGGCCGCCGGGGCCGTTCCCGGGCCCGGGGGTCTCTCGGCGGGGCCGGGGGTCTCTCGGTGGGGCCTGGCCCCCTCCCCACCCGCACTTACCGGCCGCGGGCGCTGCCGGTGCCGCTCCCGGTGCCGGTGCCGGTGCCGCCGCTCGGGCTCTCGGTGCCGCCGCTCTGAGCGGGGGTGGGCGGAGCTTAACGGGGAGGGGTCGGTGGGGGCGGGGCTTGGAGGGGCGGGGTCAGCGGGGAGGAGCCGCCGCGCCCTCCCCCACCTCCCCCGTGTTCCCCCCTCCGAGATTTGGGGTCCTCGCGGTGTCACCGCCGGGGCTGAGGGGGGGACAAGGGGGGGACATTGTCACACACGGCCCCGGGAGGGGATCTGGTGTTGGGATCCCATAATGGGATCCGGTAATGGGATCTGGTAATGGGATCCCATTCTGGGATGTGGAATTGGGATCTGGCGCTGGGATCCCACTCTGACGTCCTGCACTGGGATCTGGTTGTGGGATTCCATACTGGGATGTGTCACAGGGATCCCATACTGGGATCTGACACTGGGATCTGGAATTGGGATCCCACACTGGGATCCCACACTGGAATCCCACAGGTGGATTTGGCAGTGGGATCCCACACTGGAATTTGGCACTGGGCTCTTGTACAGGGATCTCACTCAGGGATCTCATGTAGGGAATCCTACACAGGAATTTGGCTCAGGGATCTCATGTGGGGATCCCATGCAGTGATCTGTCCCAGGGATCTTGTACAGAGTGGATTTCCTTCGGGAATCTCACCCAGGGGATCTTATACAGGGATCTTCTACAGAGGATCTGGCACAGGGATGTGGCACTGGGATCCCACACAGGGATCTGGTGTGGGGAATCTCATACAGGGATCTGGCACTGGGAATCTCACCCAGGGATCTGGTGTGGGGAATCTCACCCAGGGATCTGGAACTGGGAATCTCACCCAGGGATCTGGAACTGGGAATTTCACCCAGGGATCTGGCACTGGGAATCTCACCCAGGGATCTGGAACTGGGAATCTCACCCAGGGATCTGGAAGTGGGAATTTCACCCAGGGATCTGGCACTGGGAATCTCACCCAGGGATCTGGAAGTGGGAATTTCACCCAGGGATCTGGCACTGGGAATCTCACCCAGGGATCTGGAACTGGGAATCTCACACAGGGATCTGGCACTGGGAATCTCACCCAGGGATCTGGTGTGGGGAATCTCATACAGGGATCTGGCACTGGGAATCTCACCCAGGGATCTGGAACTGGGAATTTCACCCAGGGATCTGGCACTGGGAATCTCACCCAGGGATCTGGCACTGGGAATCTCACCCAGGGATCTGGTACTGGGAATTTTGCACGAGGATTTTGCACTGGGATCCAGCACTGGGATCTCACACAGGGAATTTTGCACTGGGATCTGGCACTGGGATCTTGTACATGGGTCTCACCAGGGAATCTTGTCTGGGGGACCCCAATCCAGGATCTCAGGGATCTCACACAGGGATCTCACCCATCCCCAGGGATCCCCATTCACCTGGGGACACTCCCTGCCCCCTTGGGGATTTTATGTCCTGGTCATCATCATTGTCATCGTCATCATGATCATCATTGTAATTATCATCATCATTGACATAATTTTCATCATCATCATCATTATTGTTATTATTATTATCACTATTATAATTGTCTATAATTATCATTATCATCATTGCTATCGTCATCATCGCCACCATCATCATCATCTTCATTGTCACTGTCATCATCATTGCCTTTGTTGTCACCATCAATGTCATCATCATCATTGTCTCCATCATCATCATCACCATCATCGTCGTCATTATCAGTTGTTGTCATTGTCATCATCATCATCGTTGTCATTGTCACCATCTTCGTCCTCATCGTCATTGTCATCATCGTCATCATCTTCATCCTCATCATCTTCATCACCATCGTCATCATCGCTGTCCCCAGTGTCCCCAGTGTCCCCAGTGTCCCCCTCCAGAACGTCCTCCAGCCACTCCAGCACCTCCTCAGGCCCCGGCAGATCGTCCTCGTCCTGCATGTCCAGCCACACGCTGCGGGCCTGGGGACACGGGGACATGGGGACATTGGGGACATGGGGTGACACAGGGTGACACAGGGTGTGGGGGACACTGTGATGGGGGTGACACTCACATGCTCAGTACCATTGACCACAGGGGTGACACCAGGGTGACACTAGGGGTCTCATTGGGGTGACACTGGGTGACACTCACGTGGTCAGTGCCATTGACCACTGGGGTGACACTGGGTGACTCTGAGTGACACTGGGTGACACTGGGGGTGCCATTGGGGTGACACTGGGGTGACACTCACGTGGTCAGTGCCATTGACCACTGGGGTGACACTGGGTGGCACTGGGGTGACACTCACGTGGTCAGTGCCATTGACCATGCCGAGCTGGGGCCGGGACAGGTCAATGTCGAAATTGTCCTCCCAGGAGGGGATGAGCTGGGGGAGGGGACAGGGGTGTCAGACCCCCCGGGGGGAGGGGACAGGGGGGTCCCTGTGTGTCCCCTCCCCCCAGGTTCCGGTACCATCGGGAAATCATCGGGGTCGATCCACAGGATGCTGAAGTCGGGATTGTCCCTCTTGTCCTGCGCCACCTCCCTCAGGATTTCCAGGAACTCGAACCCATCTGGGGGGAAGGGTCAGGGGGGATTCGGGGGGGCGGGACCCCCCCGGGACCCCCCCAATTCCCTTCCCGCCCCCCCTCACCGGGATCATCCCCCTCGGCGAAGGCCACGATGTGGATCCCGTCCGGGAGCTCCTGGGGGGACACGGGGGGGTCACAGTGACCGGGGGGTGTCCCCTGAGTGTCCCCAGGTGTCCCTCGAGCGCCCCCGAGTTTTGGGGGGCACCGGGACCCCCCCCACACTCACCCAGCTCTCGGACACGCTCTGAGCTTTGAGTTTCCGCAGAGTGGCCCTGGGGGGGTTTAGGGGGGGTGAGGGGCACCCCCAAATTTCAGCGCCCCCCAGGAGCCGCTGGACCCCCCTCCCGGGTGCTGCTGGGGAGGGGGGCTCAAATTGGGGGGGGGCAGCAGTTTGGGGGGTCAGAACAGCTGGGATTGGGGAGGGGGTGACAGGGATGAGCCCCCCCGTGTCCCTCCCCCCCCCCGAGGAGGGTCTCCGATGTCCCTCGGGATTGAGGCCGCGGCGGGGGGGGGGATGATCCGGGGGGGATTAAAGCTGCGGGAATCTCCCGGCAGCACCCGCGGCTTTAACCCTGCCCGGCTCGGGGGGGCTCGGCCGGGCCCCGACCCCCCCCCGGGACCCCCCCGGGACCCCCCTGGACCCCCAAACACCCCCCGAGGCAGCGCCGCCCCCCCAGAGCGGAGCTGGGGCCTCACAGAGTGGGGTCAGAGTGGGAAAAGGGTGAGGGGAGATGGGGGGAGAATCTGCTGTCACCATGGCAACCGGATCCCCATGGCAACCACATCCCCATGGCAACAGGATCCCCATGGTAACCATCTTCCGTGGCAACCACATCCCCATAGCAACCAAATCCCTATAGCAACCAAGTTGCCATAGCAACCACATCCCCATAGCAACCACATCCCCATAGCAACCATCTCCCCATGGCAACCTATACCTATGTGAATCATCTCCATGACAACCACATTGCCATGACAACCACCTCCCCATAACCATCACATGCCCAGAGCAGCCACATTCCCATGGCAACCAGTCCCCACGGCAACCACATCCTCACTTCAACCTGTCCCCATGGCAACCACCTCTCCATGGAAACTCCATCCCCATGGCAACCAGTCCCCATAGCAACTGGTCCCCATGGCAGCAGCCCATAGTAACCACATCCCCATAGCAACCACATTCTCATGGGAACCGTGTCCCCATAGAAACCACATCCCCATAGCAACCCCCTTCTCTCAGCATCCTGTCCCCATGGCAACCACCGCCCATAGCAACCACATCCCCATAGCATTCACATCCCATAGAAACCATATCCCCATAGCAACCCCCTCCTCTTGGCATCCTGTCCCCATAGCAACCACCTCCCATAGCAACCACATCCCCATAGCAACCACATCCCCATAGCAACCCCTTTCTCTCAGCATCCTGTCCCCATGGCAACCAGCCCCAGCAGTTCCCTGCTCCCCCCACCCCCAGGACCCCCAATTTGGGGTGGGGTCCCCCCGTTCCCACCTCTTGCTGCTCCCCAGGAACTCTGCGACCCCCGAGGGGTCCCCGGAGTCCCCCCAGAAGCTCCGGGGCTGCTCCAGGAAGGGCTCGTAGAGATCGACCTGGTTCAGCTTCATCCCCAACTCCTGAGCTGCCTGGGGGGATTTTGGGGGGTTTTGGGGGGGTCTCAGAGGGTCACCCAGCCCCCCCCCCCAAGGGGTGTCCCCCTCCTCACCTGGGGGTCGAAGGTGGCGAAGAAGAGGAGGGAGGGGTGGAAGCGCTGGGCGGCAGCGGAGAAGGACTGGAAGGCTGGGGGGGAACGGGGGGAACTGGGAATGGGAACTGGGAATGGGAGCTGGGAATGGGAACTGGGAATGGGAACTGGGAATGGGAACTGGGAATGAGAACTGGGAATGGGGAACTGGGATTGAGAACTGGGAATGGGGAACTGGGATTGGGAAATGGGATTGGGAACTGGGAATGGGGAACTGGGATTCGGATTGGAAATTTGGAACTGGGAACTGGTATGGGGGATTAAGAACTGGGAACTGGGAATTGGGTAATGGAATTGGGAATTTGGAACTGGGATTGGGAAATGGGATTGGGGATTGGGAATTGGGGACTGGGGAATTGGGGATTGTTGGTTGGGAAATGGGAATTGGGATTGAGGGCTGGGAATTGGGAATTGGGATTGGGGATTGACACAGGAGACACAGGTGACACACAGGTGACCCAGGTGTCCCAGGTGTCCCAGCTGTCCCAGGTGTCCCAGGTGTCCCCAGGTGTCCCCAGGTGTCCCACGCACTCTCCGAGTCCCGCCCCTCGAAGAACCCGATGACTTTGGGCTCCTCCTCGATGTCCCCGAAGTCCCGCAGCTGCTGCCCGGCTGCCACCACCTGCACGGGGGGGCCCAGCTCCTGGGGGGGCCCTGGGGGTCAATGACGATCTGGGGGGTCTCCCCGAGCCTCAGGGGGGTCTCTGGGGGTCTCACCTGGCTCAGGAATTCCAGCAGCGCCGCCGCCGCCAGCTCCCCCCGATATTCGGTCACGGCCGCGCCCCGCAGCAGCGCCAGGCGGGCGGGGCCGGCCAGCCCTGGGGCACGGGGGGAGGGGCACTCGGGGGGGGCACGGGGGGAGGGGGCACTCGGGGGGGGCACTGGGCACGGCCGGGGGGTCCCTGGGCCCGGTTTGGGGATCCCATGGGGTTTCTGGGTCCCATTTGTGGATCCTGGTGTCCGGTTTGGGGATCCCTGTGCCTGGTTTGGAGGTCCCTGGGTTTGATTTGGGGGTCCCTGTGCCTGGTTTGGAGGTCCCTGTGTCTGGTTTGGGGGTCCCTGAGCCCGGTTTGGGGGTCCCATGGGGTTCCTGGGAGATATTTGGGGGTCCCTGGGCCCGGTTTGGGGGTCCCATGGGGTTCCTGGGTCCCATTTGTGGATCCTGGTGTCCGGTTTGGGGATCCCTGTGCCTGGTTTGGAGGTCCCTGGGTTTGATTTGGGGGTCCCTGTGCCTGGTTTGGAGGTCCCTGTGTCTGGTTTGGGGGTCCCTGAGCCCGGTTTGGGGGTCCCATGGGGTTCCTGGGAGATATTTGGGGGTCCCTGGGCCCGGTTTGGGGGTCCCATGGGGTTCCTGGGTCCCATTTGTGGATCCTGGTGTCCGGTTTGGGGATCCCTGTGCCTGGTTTGGAGGTCCCTGGGTCTGGTTTGGGGGTCCCTGTGTCTGCTTTGGGGGTCCCATGGGGTTCCTAGGAGAGATTTAGGGGTCCCTGAGCCCAATTTAGGGGTCTCTCGGTCTGTTTTGGGGGTCCCTGTGTCTGGTTTGGGGATCCGGGATGTTCTCCATGCCCATTTTGGGGTGACCCACAAGACTCTGGAGGGGTCCCTGTGCCCATTTGGGGGTGTCCCTGTGCCCACCCGGGGTCCCGGGAGGTCCCGGGGGTCTCTGGGTGTCCCCGTGCCCCCCCGGGGGTCTCTGGGGGTCCCCCCGTACCCCATTCCTGTGCCAGCTCCGGGTCCCGCTCGGTGTCCACGAGGCCGAGCCCGACCCCGCGGGGCTCCAGCGCCTGCGCCACCAGCTGGGGGGGACACGGGGGGACACGGCTGGGGACCTGCCACCACCCTGGGTGTCCCCAGTGCCCCCCAGTGCCCCCCAGTGCCCCCCGATGCCCTCAATGTCCATCCTGTGACCCCCAGTGTCCTCCAGGCTCCCAGTCCCCTGTGCCCCCCAATGTCCCTTTTTGTCCCCCCAGTGTCCCCCACTGTCACCCACTGCCGTTCAGTGTCCCTCAGCGCCCCCCCCAGGTTCTCCTAGTTCCCTCCCAGTCCCTCCCAGTTCCCTCCCAGTGCTCCCAGTTCCCGCCTCTCCCTCCTCGGGCCGGTATCCCCGGGGCGCCACCGGAGCAGCGCCAGCACCGGGAAACATCTCGGGGTCCCCTCGTGTCCCCTCAGTGCCACCCCCAGTGCTCCCGGTGCCCTCCCAGTGTTCCCAGTGCCCTCCCAGTGTTCCCAGTGCCCTCCCAGTCCCTCCCAGTGCTCCCAGTGCTCATCTCCAGCGCCGCCAGCTCCTCCCGGTGTTCCCGGTTCGCAGGAGCAGCGCCAGCATCGGGAGCCCCACGGGGTCCCCTCGTGTCACCTCAGTGCCACCCCCAGTGCCCTCCCAGTGCTCCCAGTTCCCTCCCAGTGATCCCAGTGCCCTCCCAGTGCTTCCAGTGCTCTCAGTTCCCTCCCAGTGCTTCCAGTGCTCCCAGTTCCCACCTCTCCCTCCTCGGGCCGGTATCCCCGGGGCGCCACCGGAGCAGCGCCAGCACCGGGAAACATCTCGGGGTCCCTTTGTGTCCCCTCGGAGTCCCTTTGTGTCCCCTCAGTGTCACTCCCAGTGTTCCCAGTGCCCTCCCAGTGCTCCCAGTGTCCATATCCAGCGCAGCCAGCTCATCCCGGTGTCCCCGGTTCGCCGGAGCAGCGCCAGCACCGGGAGCCCCGCGGGGTCCCCTCGGGTCCCCTCAGTGCCTCCCCCAGTGCCCTCCCAGTTCCTCCCAGTTCCCTCCCAGTCCCTCCCAGTCCCTCCCAGTGCCCACCTCGAGCGCCGCCAGCTCCTCGGGCCGCTGTCCCCGGTCCCCGCTCCGCCGCAGCAGCGCCAGCACCGGGAAGCGCCGGCGCAGCTCGGGGAGGGTCGCGGGGGTCGCGGGCAGGACCCGGCTGCGCCCGTCCGGGAGAGGGAGGGGCAGGACGCCCCCGGGACCCCCCGGGACCCCCGGGAACAGCGACAGCAGCGACAGCAGCGACAGGAGCCACCGCCAGGGACACCGCGGGGACATCGGGGGACAGGGATGGACACACGGACACGGAGACGGGCGCAGGGATGGACACACGGACACGGAGATGGGCACGGGGACACGGATGGACACACGGACACGGGGATGGACACACGGACACCGAGTCACGGGGACACTGAGATGGACACGGGGACAGGGATGGGGACAGACGGACACGGAGGGGAATGGACACACGGAGAGAGGGACAGATGGACAGGCGGGGACGGACAGAGGCAGGGGACAGAGACACCCTGGGGACACACAGACCGTGGGGACAGACACACGGCCCCGGGTGACAGACAGACAGACAGCCGCCCCTGTGACACTCGGACGCAGCCCCGGGACAGGGACAAGGACGGACAGGACCCCCTTGGGGACACAGGGACAGTCGCAGCCACTTCCGGCCCCGGGGAGGGGACACGGCGGGGACAGACGGACACGGTGCCACCCCCTGGGTGACACTGCCCCACCCCCCGGTCCCAAATGTCCCCAAATATCCCCAAATATCCCCAAATACCCCAAAGTGTCCCCAAGTGTCCCCGATGTCCCCAAATGTCCCCAAATGGAGCCGGGAAAGAGGATCCGGGGGGGGGCTAAAAATAAGGGACAGGCCCTGGGGACACTTTGGGGACATTTTGGGGACATTTGGGGACAGGGGGGTGGGACAGGGTCTCGGGGTCTGGTCCGCTGGGGGGGTTGGGGATCCCCGGACGCTACTCGAGGGTTTTGGGGTGCCCGGGACCCCCAAATTCGGGGTGGGGGGTGCCAGGGACCCCCGAGTGTGGAATTGGAGTCCCCGGGACCGCTAATTTAAATTTAGGGAAAGTTCAGAGGAAAACTGGGGGAATTTGGGGGGAAATTTGGGGAAATTTGAGGGTAATTTTGGGGGGAGTTTGGTGGAAAATTGAGGGGATTGTGAGAGGAAATTTGGGGGGATTTTGAGCGGAAATTTGGGGGTAATTCGGGGGAAATTTGGAAGGAATTTGGGGACAATTCGGGGAAATTTGAGGGGATTTTGGAGGGAATTTGGGGGAAGTTTGGGGAAAATCTGGGGAAATGTAGGGGATTTGGGGAGAAATTTGTAGAGAATTTGGGGGGAATTTCGAGGAAAATTGGGGGGAATTTGGAGGAAAATTTGGGGAAAATTGGAGAGGAATTTGGGCAGAATTCAGGAGGAATTTGGGGAAATTTGGGGGGATTTTGGGAGGAATCTGGAGGGATTTTGGGGGATTTCGGGAAGAATCCGGGAGGATTTGGGGAGGAATCTGGAAGGAATTTCGGGGGATTTTGGGGGGGGTTTTGGGGGGATTTGGGGGTTTTTTTTGGGATATTTTGGAGGGAATCTGGAAGTATTTTGAGGGGATTTTGGAGGGAATTTGGGGGAATTTTGGGAAGAATCCGGGAGGATTCTGGAAGGAATCTGGAGGGATTTTGGGGAGAATTTGGGGGGATTTTGGGGAGATTTTGGAGGGAATTTGGGGGGATTTTGGAGGGAATTTGGGGGGATTTTGGGGGGATTTTGATGGCTCATGGTGGATCCGGGGATGCCCAGGAAAATTTGGGGGTTCATGTGGGGGTCATGGGACCATCAGCTACACCGGGGGGGTCCTTGGGATTTTGGGGACACCAAAGACACGGGGGGGGGAGGGACACAGAGCCCCCCCTTCCCCTCCCCCTCCCCTCCCAGTCCATCCCAGTACACGGCGGGGTTAAACTGGTTTATTGCTCTGCAGGGGGGGGGTCCGGGTGCCCCCCCAAATTCAGGGGGTCCCGACCCCCCCCGGGTTAGTATTGGGGTGCAGGAGGGGTCCGGGGGGGTCCCAAGGGGGGGATCAATAATAGGTTTCCTTCTCCACCCAGCCTGCAAAAAGGGGAGGGGGCTTCAGGGGGGGCGAAATGGGGGAGCCCCCACCCCAATTCCTTCATTCCCATCCCCCCAAAACCCTGCGGTGTTTTTTGGGGGTGCCCCCCCCCCTCGTTTTTATGGGGTTTTCCTTTTGGGGTTTGGTTCCTTCCCCTTTTTTTTGAGGTTTCCATTTATTGGGGTTTCTCCCATTTTTGGGGTTCTCATTTTTCTGGATTTTCGGTTCCCCCCCTCCATTTTTTGGGGTTCGCATTTTTCGAGTTACCCCTTTTTTTTTTTTTTTTTTTTTGTCCTCTTATTTTTGTTTTTCCTCGCTGTTTTTTTTCTTGTCGCCCCCATTTTTTAATGTCCTATTTTCTTCTCCCCCATTTTTCGGGGTGTCCCCCCCCCCATTTTTTGTTTCCCCCCATTTCTTTGTGTCCCATTTTCTTATCCCCCATTTTTTGGGGTCCCCCCATTTTCGGGGTCGCCCCTCATTTTTTGTTCCTCACTTTTTTTTGTTTCCCCCCAATTTTTTATTTCCCCCTTTTTTTTTTGTTATGTTTCCCCCCCCCATTTTTATGTTTCCCCCATTTTTTAGTGTCCCATTTTCCCATCCCCCGTTTTTTGGGGTCCCCCCGTTATTGGGATCCCCCCGTTTTTGGGGTCCCCCCCATTTTCCCATGCCCCGTTTTTGGGGTCCCCCCATTTTCCATGCCCCGTTTTTTGGGGTCCCATCCCCCGTTTTTTGGGGTACCCCCCATTTTCCCATGCCCCGTTTTTGGGGTCCCCCCATTTTCCCATGCCCCGTTTGTGGGGTCCCATCCCCCGTTTTTGTGGTCCCCCTGTTTTATGGGGTCCCCCCGTTTTTTGGGGTACCCCGTTTTTGGGGTCCCTCCCATTTTCCCATGCCCCGTTTTTGGGGTCCCATCCCGCGTTTTTTGGGGTACCCCCCATTTTCCCATGCCCCGTTTTTGGGGTCCCATCCCCCGTTTTTGTGGTCCCCCCCAGTTTTGGGGTACCCCCGTTTTTGGGGTCCCTCCCATTTTCCCATGCCCCGTTTGTGGGGTCCCATCCCCCGTTTTTGTGGTCCCCCTGTTTTATGGGGTCCCCCCGTTTTTTGGGGTACCCCCGTTTTTGGGGTCCCTCCCATTTTCCCATGCCCCGTTTTTGGGGTCCCATCCCCCGTTTTTTGGGGTCCCTCCCATTTTCCCATGCCCCGTTTTTGGGGTCCCCCGTTTTTGGGGTCCCTCCCATTTTCCCATGCCCCGTTTTTGGGGTCCCATCCCCCGTTTTTTGGGGTCCCCCCCCATTTTCCCATCCCCCGTTTTTGGGGTCCCAGCCCCCGTTTTTTGGGGTCCCCCCGTTTTTGGGGTCCCCCCGTTTTGGGGTCCCCCTCACCTCCGGGGTATCTCCTCAGGATCAGTTTCCGAACCTCGTCGTAGGCGAAGATCAGCAGGGAATAGGGGAAGGCGCAGAACCACCAGGTGACCCTGCCCAGAAACCCCAAAATTGGGGGACCCCAAACCTTGGGGGGGCTCAGATTTGGGGTGCGGGGTGGGATTTGGGGTGGGAGTTAGGATTTGGGGTTCAGGCTGAGATTTGGGGTACAGGTTGTATTTTGGGGTTCAGGCTGGGTTTGGGGGTGCAGGTTGGATTTGGGGTTCAGGTTGGATTTTAGGGTTCAGCCAGGATTTGGGGGTTCAGGTTGGATTTTGGGGTTCAGCCAGGATTTTGGGTTCAGCCAGGATTTTGGGGCTCAGCCAGAATTTTGGGGTTCATCCATGATTTTGGGGTTCAGGCCGAGATTTGGGGTTCAGGTTGGATTTGGGATTCAGGCTGGATTTTGGGGCTCAGCCAGGATTTGGGGTTCAGGTTGGATTTTAGGGTTCAGGTTGGATTTGGGGTTCAGGTTGGATTTAGGGTTCAGGCCGGGTTTTGGGGTGCAGTCAGGATTTTAGGGTTCCTCCATGACTTTGGGGCTCAGCCAGGATTTTGGGTTTCATCCATGATTTTGGGGCTCATCCATGATTTTAGGGTTCAGGCTGGATTTTGGGTTCAGGTTGGATTTGGGGCTCAGCCAGGATTTTGGGGTTCATCCAGGATTTTGGGGCTCAGTCAGGATTTTGGGGGTCATCCATGATTTTGGGGTGCAGCCAGGATTTTGGGGCTCAGGCTGGGATTTAGGGTTCAGGTTGGATTTGGGGGTTCAGGCTGGATTTTGGGGTTCAGGCTGGATTTTGGATGCAAGTTGGATTTAGGGTTCAGGTTGGATTTGGGGGTTCAGGCTGGATTTTGGGTGCAGGTTGGATTTAGTGTTCAGGTTGGATTTTGGGGCTCAGCCATGGTTTTGGGGCTCAGCCAGGATTTTGGGGTTCATCCATGATTTTGGGGTGCAGCCAGGATTTTGGGGCTCAGGCTGGGATTTAGGGTTCAGGTTGGATTTGGGGGTTCAGGCTGGATTTTGGGGTTCAGGCTGGATTTTGGGTGCAGGTTGGATTTAGTGTTCAGGTTGGATTTAGGGTTCATCCATGATTTTGGGGTTCATCCATGATTTTGGGGTGCAGCCAGGATTTTGGGGTTCTCACTTGAGGGGGTACATGCGCAGAGCCACCCCCATGCCCGGGCAGTAGGACAGGAACGCCGCCAGCGCCGTCTCCTCCAGCAGCCCAAAAATCAGGATCTTGTTCCTAAAAAATTGGGGAAATTTGGGGTGGGAAAGGTTTTGGGGGTTTTGGGGAGGAATTTTGGAAGGAGATTTGGGATTTTTTCGGGGTGTTTGGGGGCGATTCACTGGGGTTTTTGGGGGTGGGAGGGGTTTGGGGATTTTCTTTTTGTAGGGGCATTTGGGATTTTTAGGGCATTTGGGGATTTTTTGGGAGGGATTTTTGAGGGGTTTGGGGTATTTTGGGGTATTGGGGGTTGGAAAGATAGTAGGTTTTTATGGGGGTTTTGGAGGGAGATTTGGGAATTATTTGGGGTGTTTTAGGGGTTTTGGATCAGATTTTGGGATTTTTTTTGGGGTGTTCTGGCACACTTCATGCCCTGCTGAAAGGTGGAATTGAGGTGGACTTTAGGGGGAATTTTGGCTTGTTTTAAGTGGGACTTTGGGATGGAATTTTGGGTTGGGTTGGAGCTGGGATTTTGGTATATTTTGGGGTGTTTTTGGGGTGCTCTGTCGCACTTCATGCCCTGCTGGATGATGGAGTTGTGGTGGATTTTTGGGCTGGTTTCAAGTGGGATTTTGGGATGGTTTGGGGTGGAATTTTGGGGTGGGTTTGGATAGGATTTTTGGGGTGATTATGGGTGGGATTTTGGGGTTTTTTGGGGTGTTTTTGAGGTGTTTTTGGGGTGCTCTGTCGCACTTCATGCCCTGCTGGAAGACAGAGTTGTGGTGGATTTTTGGGCTGGTTTCAATTGGGATTTTGGGATGGTTTGGGGTGGGTTTGGGGAGGATTTTTGGGGGTGATTATGGGTGGGATTTTGGGGTTTTTGGGGTGTTTTTGAGGTGTTTTTGGGGTGCTCTGTCGCACTTCATGCCCTGCTGGAAGATGGAGTTGCAGTGGATTTTTGGGCTGGTTTCAAGTGGGATTTTGGGATATTTTGGGGTGGATTTGAGACAGGATTTTGGGGTGGTTTTGGGTAGGATTTTGGGGTGTTTTTGGGGTGTTTTTGGGGTGCTCTGTCACACTTCATGCCCTGCTGGAAGTTGGAGTTACAGTGGATTTTTGGGCTGGTTTCAATTGGGATTTTGGGACGGTTTGGGGTGGAATTTCCGGGTGGGTTTGAGATGAGATTTTGGGCTTTTTTGGGGGTGTTTTTGGGGGTGTTTTTGGGGTGTTTTGGGGTGCTCTGTCACACTTCATGCCCTGCTGGAAGACGGAGTTGCGGCGGGTCTTGCAGATGATGAGATCCGCCCACTGCACCACGACGATGCTGGCGAAGAAGGCGGTGTGGCACGTGAACTCCACCACCTTGCGCTGCTCGTACGTCTGGGAAAACGGGAGGGAAACGGGACTGAACCGGCAGGAAACCGGGAGGAAATGGGGAGGAAAGGGGAAGGGAAATGGGAGGAAACCGGGAGGAAATGGGGAGGGAAATGGGAGGAAATGGGGATGGAAACCGGGAGGGAAACGGGACTGAACCGGGAGGAAATGGGGATGGAAACTGGGAGGAAATGGGGAGGAAACCAGGAGGGAAATGGGACTGAACCGACAGGAAACCGGGAGGAAATGGGGAGGAAATGGGGAGGGAAACCGGGAGGGAAATGGGACTGAACTGGCAGGAAACCGGGAGGAAATGGGGAGGGAAATGGGAGGAAATGGGGATGGAAACCGGGAGGGAAACGGGACTGAACCGGGAGGAAATGGGGATGGAAACTGGGAGGAAATGGGGAGGAAACCAGGAGGGAAATGGGACTGAACCGACAGGAAACCGGGAGGAAATGGGGAGGGAAACCGGGAGGGAAATGGGACTGAACTGGGAGGAAACCGGGAGGAAATGGGGAGGAAATGGGGAGGGAAATGGGAAGAAATGGGGAGGGAAATGGGAGGAAACCGCCAGGAAAATGGGAGGGTAATGGGGAGGAAATGGGGAGGGAAACAGGAGGAAACCACCAGGAAAATGGGAGGAAACTGCCAGGAAACCAGGAGGAAATGGGGAGGGAAACAGGAGTGAACCAGGAGGAAATGGGGAGGAAACTGTCAGGAAACCAGGAGGGAACCAGGAGGGAACTGGGAGTGAACTGGGAAGAAATGGAGAGGAAACCAGGAGGAAATGGGGAGGGAAACGGGAGTGAACCAAGAGGAAACCACCAGGAAACTGGGAGGAAATGGGGAGGGAAATGGGAGTGAACCAGGAGAAAATGGGGAGGAAACTGCAAGGAAACCACCAGGAAACCACCAGGAAACCAGGAATGAACCAGGAATGAACCGAGAAGAAACCACCAGGAAACTGGGAGGGAAATGGGAGTGAACTGGGAAGAAACTGCCAGGAAACAAGGAGGAAATGGGGAGGAAATAGGGAGGGAAATGGGAGGAAACCAGGACAAAATGGGGAGGAAACTGGGAGGGAAATGGGAGGAAACCACCAGGAAACCAGGAGGGAACTACCAGGAAACCAGGAGGGAACCAGGGGGGAAACTGGGAGGGAAACAGGAGGAAATGGGGAAGGAACCAGGAGGGAAATGGGAATGAACTGGGAATGAGCAGGGGGGAAACTGGGAGGGAAGCACCGGAAAACCAGGAGGGAAACGGGAATGAACTGGGAGGAAATGGGGAGGAAATGGGGAGGGAAATGGGAGGAAACTGGGAGGGAAATGGGAGTGAACCTGGAGTGAATGAACCGGGAGGGAACCAGGAGGAAATCAGGAGTGAACGGAGAGGGAACCGGGAATGATCCAGGAGGGAAACAGGAGTGAACTGGGAGGGAACTGCCAGGAAACCGGGAGGGAAATATAAATGAACTGGGAGGGAAATGGGAATGAACTGGGAGGGAAACGGGAGTGAACTGGGAGGGAAACAGGAGTGAACTGGGAGGGAACCAGGAGAAAACCCCCAAGAAACTGGGAGAGAACCATGGGGGAAGCCAGAAGGGAAACAGGAATGAACCGGGAGTGAATGGGGATGAAATTGGGAGGAAACTGGAAATGAATGAGGAGGAAACCGCCAGGAAACCGGGAATGAACTGGGAGTGAACGAGGAGGAAACTGGGAGTGAACTGGGAGGAAACCGGGAGTTGGGGTGGAAATGGGGTGGGAATAATCGCATAAATGAGGTGGGAATGGAGAGAAAATGGGATGGAAATGGGACAGAAATGGGGTGGAAATAGAAAGGAAATAGATGTGTAACCAGTGTGTAACCAGTGTATAACCAGTGTGTAACTGGTGTGTAACCAGTGTGTAACCGGTGTATAACCAGTGTATAACCAGTGTATAACCAGTGTGTAACTGGTGTGTAACCGGTGTGTAACCAGTGTGTAACTGGTGTGTAACCAGTGTGTAACCGGTGTGTAACCAGTGTATAACCAGTGTGTAACCGGTGTATAACCAGTTTATAACCAGTGTGTAACTGGTGTGTAACCAGTGTGTAACCGGTGTATAACCAGTGTATAACCAGTGTGTAACTGGTGTGTAACCGGTGTGTGACCAGTGTGTAACTGGTGTGTAACCAGTGTGTAACTGGTGTGTAACCAGTGTGTAACCGGTGTGTAACTGGTGTGTAACCAGTGTGTAACTGGTGTGTAACCGGTGTGTGACCGGTGTATAACTGGTGTGTAACCAGTGTGTAACCAGTGTATAACCAGGGTGTAACCGGTGTATAACCAGTTTATAACCAGTGTGTAACTGGTGTGTAACCAGTGTGTAACCGGTGTATAACCAGTGTGCAACCGGTGTGTAACCGGTGTGTAACCAGTGTATAACCAGTGTATAACCGGTGTGTAACCGGTGTGTAACCAGTGTGTAACCAGTGTATAACCGGTGTGTAACCGGTGTGTAACCAGTGTGTAACCGGTGTGTAAGGGACGTGTAGGGCTGGTTTTCGGGTCCCTCACCCACTCCTGGCCGTAGGAATCCTCCAGATCGTTCTTGGAGCGATCGTCCCAGGCCAGGCGGATCCCCAGCAGCGTTCCCGGCAGGAACCCGTTCTCAGCCAGGATCACAAAGTACGTGAAGAACCCGCCCAGAGCCTGGATCATCCCTGGGGGTTTGGGATTGGGATTGGGATCAGAATCACGGGATTGGGATTGGGATCAGAACTATGGGATTGGATCAGAACTATGGGATTGGGATCACCCTCACTGACCTATCTGGCCGTAGGCCATGCTGATAAGTGACCCCTTAGTGACCCTGAGTGACCCTGAGTGACCCTGAGTGCCCCCTGACCGATCTGGCCGTAGGCCATGCTGATGAGTGACCCCTGAGTGACCCTGAGTGACCCCTGAGTGACCCCTGACCGATCTGGCCGTAGGCCATGCTGATGAGTGACTCCTGAGTGACCCCTGAGTGACCCCTGAGTGACCCCTGACCGATCTGGCCGTAGGCCATGCTGATGAATGACCCTGAGTGACCCCTGAGTGACCCTGAGTGACCCCTGACCGATCTGGCCGTAGGCCATGCTGATGAGTGACCCCTGAGTGACCCTGAGTGACCCCTGAGTGACCCCTGACCGATCTGGCCGTAGGCCATGCTGATGAGCCGCTCGTTGACCAGTTTGTCACTGCGCGGGTTCCGCGGTTGCCGTTTCATGATGTCGCTCTCGGCCGCCTCGTACGCCAGCGAGATGGCGGGGACCTGGGGGGACAGCGGGGTCACCCTGTGTCACCTAATGTCACCCAGTGCCACCCAGCGTCACCCTGTGTCACCCCTGTGTCATCCAATGTCACCCTGTATAATCCTGTGTCACCCTGTGTCACCTGGCATCACCCTGTGTCACCCTGTGTCACCCCTATGTCATTCTGTATCACCCCTGTGTCACCCAATGTCACCATGTATCACCTTGTGTCACCCCTGTGTCATCCAATGTCACCCAGTGTCACCCAGTGTCACCCTGTGTCACCCTGTGTCACCCAATGTCACCCTGTATCACCCAGTGTCACCCACAGTTACAGGTCATGGGATGGTGACAGTGCCAGGAACACGAGGATTTGGGGTCCCTGGGTGGATTTGGGTTCAGGGTGGATTTGGGATGGGTTTGGAGTGGGTTTGGGATAGGTTTGGGATAGGTTTGGGGTGGATTTAGGGCTGTCCCTCACCATGTCAGTGCCCAGGTCGATGCACAGGATGGTGACAGTGCCCAGTGGCAGCGGGATTTGGGGTGGATTTGGGATGGGTTTGTGGTGGATATGGGGTGGTTTGGGGTGGATTTGGGGTGGATTTGGGATGGGTTTGGGATGGGTTTGTGGTGGATATGGGGTGGTTTGGGGTGGATTTGGGGTGGATTTGGGATGGGTTTGGGATGGGTTTGTGGTGGATATGGGATGGATTTGGGGTGGATTTGGGGTGGTTTGGGGTCCCCTGTCTCACCATGTCGGTGCCCAGGTCGATGCACAGGATGGTGACAGTGCCCAGGGGCAGTGGGATGTTGGCGATGATGAAGAGCAGGAACGGGGTGATCTCGGGGATGTTGCTGGTCAGCGTGTAGGCGATCGACTTCTTCAGGTTATCGAAGATCAGGCGGCCTATGAGGGGACAGCGGTGTCCCCACATGTCCCCAAATGTCCCTAAATGTCCCCAGTGCCTCCAGTGCTGCCAATGTCCCCAATATCCCAAATAACCGAAATGTCCCCAATGTCCCCAGTGTCCCCAATAACCCAAATATCCACAATGTCCCTAAATATCCCTGATGTCCCCAATATCACATGCCTGCAATGTCCCCAATGCTCCCAATGTCCCCAATGCCCCAATGTCCCCAAAGTCCCCAAAGTCCCCAAAGTCCCCAGTGTCCCCAATGTCTCCAACATCCCTTAATGTCCCCAATGTTCCAAATGTCCCCAATGTCCCCCCACTGTCCCCAATGCTCCCAATGTCCTCAATGCCCCCAATATCCCCAAATTCTCCAACATCCTCAGTGTCTTCAATGTCCCCCCACTGTCCCCAATGATCCCAATGTCCTCAAGCCTCGCATCATTCCCAACATCCCCACTTCCCTGAGTGTCCCCAGTGTCCCCAAGACCCCCAACATTCCCAACATCCCCACTGCCCTGAGTGTCCCCAATGTCCCCAAGACCCCCAACATTCCCACATCCCCACTGCTCTAAGTGTCCCCAATGTCCCCAAGACCCCCAACATTCCCAACGTCCCCACTGCCCTGAGTGTCCCCAATGTCCCCAAGACCCCCAACATTCCCAACATCCCCACTGCCCTGAGTGTCCCCAATGTCCCCAACATCCCCAAATTCTTCAACGACTCCAGCATCCCTAAAGCCCCCAAAGTCCTCAGTGCCCCCAGTACCCCCCAGGTCCCCGATGTCCCCAGACCCCCGTGCGTGTCCCCGACCTTCCTCGACGCCGGTGACGATGGAGGCGAAGTTGTCGTCCAGCAGGATCATGTCGGCCGCCTGCTTGGACACGTCCGAGCCGGCGATGCCCATGGCGATGCCGATGTCCGCCTTCTTCAGCGCCGGAGAGTCGTTGACACCGTCACCTGTCACCGCCACGATGGCGCCCTGGGACAGCGGGGACAGCGGGGGATTGGGGGTATGGGGGCATAGGGACATTTGGGACATTGGGGGTATTGGGGGATTGGGGACATTGGGGGCATTGGGGGCATTGGGGACATTGGGGACATCGGGGACATTGGGGACATTGGGGGAACATATGGGGACATCTCGAGGCCACTGTCCCCTCACAGGCCTGATTGTTGATAACCTGTCACACAGGTGACACAGGTGGCAGTTGACACAGGTGACACAGGTGACAGGTGGCACAGGTAACACAGGTGACACAGGTGGCAGGTGGCAGGTGACACAGGTAACACAGGTGACACAGGTAGCAGGTGGCACAGGTGACAGATGACAGGTAACACAGGTGGCAGGTGACACAGGTAACACAGATGATCCAGTTGACAGGTCACAGGTTACACAGATTACAGGTGGCACAGGTGACACAAGTGACACAGGTGACTGGTGACAGGTGGCACAGGTGACACAGGTGTCAGGTGGCACAGGTAGCACAGGTGACAGGTAACACAGGTGACACAGGTGACAGGTGGCAGGTGGCAAGTGTCAGGTAACAGGTGTGAGGTGTCAGGTAACTGGTGTCAGGTGTCAGGTGACAGGTGTCAGGTGTCAGGTGACAGGTAACACAGGTAACACAGGTGCCAGGTGCCAAGTGCCAGGTATCACGTGTCAGGTAACACAAGTGTCAGGTGTCAGGTAACACAGGGACAGGTGTCAGGTAACACAGGTGACAGGTGCCAGGTGACACAGGTGTCAGGTAACACAGGTGCCAGGTGTCAGGTGTCAGGTGACACAGGTGTCAGGTAGCACAGGTGCCAGGTGTCAGGTGTCAGGTGGCACAGGTGTCAGGTATCAGGTGCCAGGTGTCAGGTGCCAGGTGTCAGGTGCCAGGTGTCAGGTGCCAGGTGCCAGGTGTCAGGTGACAGGTGACACAGGTGTCAGGTATCAGGTGCCAGGTGTCAGGTGTCAGGTGACACAGGTGTCAGGTAACACAGGTGCCAGGTGTCAGGTGTCAGGTGCCAGGTGTCAGGTGGCACAGGTGTCAGGTGGCACAGGTGTCAGGTGCCAGGTGTCAGGTGCCAGGTGTCAGGTGGCACAGGTGTCAGGTGTCAGGTGACACAGGTGACAGGTGCCAGGTGCCAGCTCACCTGCCGCTGGCAGCCCTCCACGATGATGAGTTTCTGCTGGGGGGACGTGCGTGCGAACACGATCTCGGTGTGGTTGCGCAGGATCTCGTCCAGCTGCTCCGAGCTCATGTCCTTCAGGTCTGAGCCGTGCACCACGCACGCCTTGGCCTCCCTGGGGGGCAGCACCCCAAAACTGGCTCCAGCACCCCAGCACCGGCTCCAGCACCCCAAAACTGGCTCCAGCACCCCAACACCGGCTCCAGCACCCCAAAACTGGATCCAGCACCCCAAAACCGGCTCCAGCACCCCAGCACCGGCTCCAGCACCCCAAAACTGGATCCAGCACCCCAACACTGGCTCCAGCACCCCAACACTGGCTCCAGCACCCCAAAACTGGATCCAGCACCCCAAAACCGGCTCCAGCACCCCAACACCGGCTCCAGCACCCCAAAACTGGATCCAGCACCCCAACACCGGCTCCAGCACCCCAACACCGACTCCAGCACCCCAAAACTGGATCCAGCACCCCAACAACGGCTCCAGCACCCCAAAATCAGCTCCAGAACCCCAAAACCGGCTCCAGCACCCCAAAACCGGATCCAGCACCCCAAAACCAGATCCAGCACCCCAAAACCGGCTCCAGCACCCCAGCACCGGCTCCAGCACCCCAACACCAGGTCCAGCACCCCAAAACCGGATCCAGCACCCCAAAACCGGCTCCAGCACCCCAAAACCGGATCCAGCACCTCAAAACCGGATCCAGCACCCCAAAACCAGATCCAGCACCTCAAAACCAGATCCAGCACCCCAACACCAGATCCAGCACCCCAAAACTGGCTCCAGCATCCCAAAATCAGCTCCATCACCCCAAAATCGGATCCAGCACCCCAAAACCAGATCCAGCAACCCCAAAATTCCTGGGAACCCCCTCCTGGGGTCCCCAAATCCCCTCAGCTTCTCTTGCCTGGCTCACTTGGGGTTCTCCAGTCTCACCTGAGTCTCACCTGTGATTGTTCAGCTCCCCTAAGGTTCTCCCTGGGGCTCACTTGGGGTCTCTTGGCATTCCTTTGGGGCTCACCTGGAGCACACCTGGAGCTCACCTGGCTCACCTAGGGTTCCCCTGGGGTTCCCCTGGATCATCTGGGGCTCACCTGGAGCTCACCTAGGGGTTCACCTGGCTCACCTGGGTTTCACCTGGGGCTCACCTGGGGCTCACCTGGAGCTCACCTGTCTCACCTGGTGTCCCTGTCTCACCTGGTGTCCCCTGTCTCACCTGGTGTCCCCTGTCTCACCTGTCTCACCTGTCTCACCTGGAGGGTCTCACCTGTCTCACCTGGTGTCCCCTGTCTCACCTGGTGTCACCTGTCTCACCTGGGGTTTCCACCTGTCTCACCTGTGGTCTCACCTGTCTCACCTGGGGTTCCCCTGTCTCACCTGTCTCACCTGTCTCACCTGGGGTTCCCTGTCTCACCTGGGGTTCCCCTGTCTCACCTGTCTCACCTGTCTCACCTAGGGTTTCCTGTCTCACCTGTCTCACCTGTGGTTCCCCTGTCTCACCTGTCTCACCTGTCTCACCTGGGGTTCCCTGTCTCACCTGGGGTTTCCTGTCTCACCTGGGGTTCACCTGTCTCACCTGGGGTTCACCTGTCTCACCTGGGGTTCCCTGTCTCACCTGGGGTTCACCTGTCTCACCTGGGGTTTCCTGTCTCACCTGTCTCACCTGGGGTTCACCTGGGGTTCACCTGTCTCACCTGGGGTTTCCTGTCTCACCTGTCTCACCTGTCTCACCTGGGGTTCCCCTGTCTCACCTGTCTCACCTGGGGGTTCCCTGTCTCACCTGGGGTTTCCTGTCTCACCTGTCTCACCTGGGGTTCCCTGTCTCACCTGGGGTTCATCTGTCTCACCTGGGGTTCCCCTGTCTCACCTGGGGTTTCCTGTCTCACCTGTCTCATCTGGGGTTTCCTGTCTCACCTGGGGTTCACCTGGCTGACAGGGATGTTGAGCCGTGCCGCGATGTCCTCCACGGTCTCGTTGCCCTCGGAGATGATGCCGACGCCTTTGGCGATGGCCTTGGCCGTGATGGGATGGTCACCGGTCACCATGATCACCTGGGGGACACTGTCAGCACCTGGGGACACCTGGGGACAGCTGGGGACAGCTGGGGATAACTGGGGACAGCTGGGGACAGCTAGGAATAACTGGGGACACTGGGAACACCTGGGGACACTGGGAACACTGGGGGACACCTGGGGACACTGGGGGACACCTGGGGACAGTGGAGACACCTGGGGACACTGAGGACACTGGGGGATACCTGGGGACACTGGGGGATACCTGGGGACACCTGGGGACACCCCAAAATGCAGGAGGCCACCAGGGAGATGGGGACATGGGGGGACAGGTGATGTCTGAGGAGTTTTGGGGTCCGGGTGCATCAAGGGGGGTTTGGGGGTCTTGGTTTGGCTCAGGGAGGGTTTGGGGGATCCAGGTGGGTTTTGGGGGGTCCCGGCTGGGCTCAGGGAGGGTTTGGGGGTCCGGGTGTGTTTGGGGGGTCCCGGGCGGACTCAGGGGATCTGGGGGTCCCGAGTTGGCTCAGGGAGAGTTTGGGGGGTCTGGATGTGTTTAGGGGGGTCCCGGGTGGGCTCAGGGAGGGTTTGGGGGTCCCGGGTGGATTTCGAGGGGTCCCGGGAGGGCTCAGGGGATCTGGGGGTCCCGGGTGGATTTCGGGGGGTCCCGGGTGGGCTCAGGGGATCTGGGGGTCCCAGGTGGGTTTCGGGGGGTCCCGGGTGGGCTCAGGGGATCTGGGGGTCCCGGGTGGGTTTCGGGGGGTCCCGGGCGGGCTCAGGGGATCTGGGGGTCCCACCTTGATGCCCGCACTCCGGCACTTGCCCACGGCATCGGGCACGGCGGCGCGGGGGGGGTCGATCATGGACATGAGCCCCACGAAGCAAAGATCGCTCGTGGGGAAATTCACCTCGTCAGCATCGAAACGGAACCCCCGGGGAAACTTGTCCGGGGGCAGGTACAGGTGACAGAACCCTGGGGACACCGGGGGGGGGACACTGAGACTCCAGAGGGACCCCCAGAAACTTGTCCGGGGGCAGGTACAGGTGACAGAACCCTGGGGACACCGGGGGGGGACACTGAGACTCCAGAGACACCCCCAGGAACCGCGGGAGACCCCACAGAGACCCCCAGGAATGTCTGTACAGGTGACAGAACCCCGGGGACATGATGGGGACACTGAGACCCCAGGGACACCCCCAGGAACCCCACAGAGACCCCCAGGAATTTCTCCGGGGGCAGGTACAGGTGGCAGAACCTTGGGGACACCGCAGGGACACTGAGACCCCAGGGACACCCCCAGGAACCGCGGGGGACCCCACAGAGACCCCAGGAATGTCTGTACAGGTGGCAGAACCCTGGGGACACCGCAGGGACACTGAGAACCCCGAGGGACCCCCAGAATTTTCTGTACAGGTGACAACCCTGGGGACAGCTGGGGCCGGGGGCTGCAGCCCCCTGGGAATCACCGTGACTCCCCCAGATGTACCCAGGACCCCCCAGAACCCAAACCCAGAGCCCCCCCTCCACCAGGTAGGGATCCTTAACAACTCCTCCTAATCCAGGTTCTACTCCCCAAATCCCCACGGGGACCCCCAAATCTCCCTCAGGACACCCCCAGCCCCCTGATCACACCCAGGACCATCCCTCCATCCCCCAGCCATACCAAGGACCTTCTCCCCAGCCCCCAGCCATACCCAGGACCCTCTCCCCGAGCCCCCAGCCGTACCCAGCACCCTCTCCCCCAGCCCCCAGCCATACCCAGCACCCTCTCCCCCGGCCCCCAGCCGTACCCAGCACCCTCTCCCCGAGCCCCCCCAGCTCCAGGTATGCGTTCTGGAAGGCCTCTCGCATCTCCTGGTCGAGGGGCTGCTCCTGGCCCTGCAGGAGGATGCGGGAGCAGCGGTCCAGGATGCGCTCGGGGGCTCCCTTCATCACCAGCAGGTAGCCCTGGGGGTCCTCCTCGCGCTCGTGGATGGACAGCTGGGCAAGGGACAGGGGACAGCGGGGTCACAGACTGCGGGCAGGGCGGGGACACACCCGCAGGCAGCCCGGTGTCACCTCAGTGTCACCTGCACAGTGCCTGGAGTCACTCAGTGTCACCTGTATACTGCCTGGTGTCACCTCAGTGTCACCTGCACACTGCCTGGAGTCACTCAGTGTCACAAACACACTGCCTGGTGTCACCCTCAGTGTCACCTGCACAGTGCCTGGAGTCACCCAGTGTCACACACACACCGCCTGGTGTCACCTCAGTGTCACCTGCACACTGCCTGGAGTCACCCAGTGTCACCTGTATACTGCCTGGTGTCACCCAGTGTCACACACACTGCCTGGAGTCACCCAGTGTCACACACAGACTGCCCAGTGTCACTCAGTGTCACACACACACACTCCCTGGTGTCACCCAGTGTCACACACACTGCCTGGAGTCACCCAGTGTCACCCACACACCGCCTGTTGTCACCAATGTCACCCCAGCGTTATGTACAGTCCTACTGGGAGTACCCAGTGTTCCCAGTGCCACTCTCCCAGTGTCCCCAGTGTCCCCAGTTCCCTATCCCAGTGTCCCCAGCACCTGGTACTTGTTGGTGGAGTTGAAGGGGATCTCGGTCACTTTGGGGTTGCGGTCTCGCATTCTCTTCACGGAGCCGCACGACAGTTGGATGCACTTGAGCAGCGCCGACTCGGACGCGTCCCCGGCCGTGTCGCGCTGCGGGCGGGGACAGTGCGGTGGCACCGGGGCTCGGGGGCTGTCCCCTCCGCGGGGCTGGGGGAGCTGTCCCCTCCCCGGGGTTCGGGGGTCCCTGTCCCCTCCATAGGGCTCGGGGGCTGTCCCCTCCATAGGGCTCGGGGGCTGTCCCCTCCCCGGGGATCGGGGCATTGTCCCCTCCACGGGTCTCGGGGGGTTGTCCCCTCCCGCGGAGCTTGGGGTCTGTCCCCTCCCCCGGGGCTCAGGGGGTCCCTGTCCCCTCCACAGGGCTCGGGGGCTGTCCCCTCCACGGGGCTCGGGGGGTTGTCCCCTCCCGCGGAGCTTGGGGTCTGTCCCCTCCACCGGGGCTCAGGGGGTCCCTGTCCCCTCCCCCGGGGCTCGGGGGGTTCCTGTCCCCTCCCCGGGGTTCGGGGGCTGTCCCATCCACATGGTTCAGGGGGCTGTCCCCTCTCCCGGAATTCGGGGGGGTCCCTGTCCCTTCCCCCGAGATCGGGGGTCCCTATCCCCTGCCCCGGAGCTCGGGGGTCCCTGTCCCCTCCACGGGGCTCGGGGACCCCCTGACCTTGGAGATGGAGACGTTCTCCTGGCCCGGCTTGAACACGGCGCGGTTGCAGAGCCCCGCGATGCGCGCCAGCGCCGCCCAGGTGGGAGAGCGCTTGTCAAAGGTGGCACCTGGGGACACGGGGCAGCGTCAGGCCACGCCCAGTGCCACCAGTGCCACCCACTGACCACCTCAGCGACACTCACTGACCACCCCGGTGTCACCTGGGCCACCCAGGTGTGCAAGCACTTGTCAAAGGCTTGGGGTTCTGGGGGATTGGGGTTCCAGGGGATTTGGGTACTGAGGTTCCAGAGGATTTGGGTTCCAGGGGATTTGGGGTTCCAGGGGATTTGGGGTTCCAGGGGATTTGGATTCCAGGAAATTGAGGTGTCTGGTGATTGGGGCTCCAGGGGATTGGGGTTTTGAGGGATCAGGGTTCCAGGAGATTGGAGTTCCAGGAGGATTAGGGTCCAAGAGCATTTGGGTTCCAGGGGATTTGGGTTCCAGGGGGATTTGGGTTCCAGGGGATCGGGGTTCCAGGACATTGGAGTTCCAGGGGATCAGGGTTCCAGGAGATTGGGGTTCCAGGACGATTAGGGTCCAAGAGCATTTGGGTTCCAGGGGATTGGGGTGTTGGGGGTTCAGGGTTCCAGGGGATTGGAGTTCCAGGGGATTTGGGTTCCAGGGGATCGGGATTCCAGGAGATTGGGGTTCCAGGGGGATCAGGGTCCCAGAGCATTTGGGTTCCAGGGGATTGGGGTTCCAGGGGGATCAGGGTCTCAGAGCATTTGGGTTCCAGGGGATTGGGGTGCTGGGGGCACTGGGGATCTTGGGGTGCCCCCCACGCACCTGACTGGTCCTCGGTGGTGTCGGCCTCGTGGATCTGGTTGTCGAACCACATGTGGGCCACGGTCATGCGGTTCTGGGTCAGGGTCCCGGTCTTGTCGGAGCAGATGGTGGAGGTGGAGCCCAGAGTCTCCACGGCCTCCAGGTTCTTCACCAGGCAGTTCTTGCGCGCCATGCGCTTGGCAGTGAGCGTCAGGCACACCTGGGGGGCACCCCGGGGTGTCACGGGGGGTGGGACCCCCGGTATGGGGTGACCAGGCCCCCTACAGCACCCCAAAACTGAACCCAGAACCCCACAATGTGCCCTTGGGAAGCCCTCAACACCTGATCCCCATTATTTACCACCTGGGCATCAGGGTCAGGCACATCTGGGGGAACCCAAGGGTGTCACGGGGGGTGGGACCCCCGGTATGGGGTGCACAGGCCCCCTATAGCACCCTAAAAGTGAGTCCAGTGCCCCATAGCCCCCTACCAGAGCCCCTCCCACTGTGATGGTGGCCAGCACCCACTGGGGCAAACTAGCCATGATGATGCCCATGAGGAAGATGATGGTGTAGCCCCCCAATAATGCCTCTATTGCACTCCCAGTGCCCTCCCAGTGCTCCCAGTTCCTTCCCAGTGCTCTCCCAGTGCTCCTCCTTTCAATGTAATAGTGGCCAGCAGCCCCTGGGGCACGTTGGCCACGATGATGCCCATGAAGAAGATGATGGTGTAGCTCCCCAGTAATGCCTCCAATGCCTCATATTCCCCTCCCAGTGCCCTCCCAGTGCCCTCCCAGTGCCCTCCCAGTCCCCTCCCAGTACTCCCATTTCTCCCCCTCACTGTGACGGTGGCCAGCAGCCCCTGGGGCACGTTGGCCACGATGATGCCCATGAGGAAGATGATGGTGGAGCTCCCCAATAGTGCCCCAGTGCCTCATATTCCCCTCCCAGTGCCCTCCCAGTACTCCCATTTGTCCCCCTCACCGTGACGGTGGCCAGCAGCCCCTCGGGCACATTGGCCACGATGATGCCGATGAGGAAGATGACGGCCTCGAGCCAGGTGTAGCCGAGGATGAGGGAGAGGATGAAGAAGGAGAGGCCGAGGAACACGGCCACGCCGGTGATGAGGCGGATGAAGTGCTCGATCTCCATGGCGATGGGCGTCCGGCCCACCTCCAGCCCCGAGGCCAGCGACGCGATCCTGCCCATCACCGTCCGGTCGCCCGTGGAGATGACGATGCCCCGCGCGGTGCCTGGGCAGGACGGTGACAAACGGGTGACAAACGGGTGACAAACGGGTGACAAACGGGTGACAAAGTGTAATGGTGATGGTGTTGCAACAATTAGTTGATGGTTATAGGGAGTTTCTTCTGTTTTCGCTTGGAGTCAGGATTAAAAGCGGATTAAAAATCCATTATAAATGGATTTTCTCGTGTTCGGGTTTATCTAAATCTAAACCTAATCTAAATCTAAATCTAATGTAAATGTAAATGTAAATGCAAATCTAAATCTAAATCTAGATCTAAATCTAAATCTAAATCTAAATCTAAATCTAATGTAAATCTAAATCTAAGTCTTATCTAAATCTAAATCTAATGTAAATGTAAATCTAATCTAAATCTAATTCTAATCTAAAACTAAATTTAAATCTTATCTAAATCAAAATCTAAGTTTCATCTAAATCTAAATCTAAATCTCATCTAAATATTATCTAAATCTAAATTTAAATCTTATCTAAATCTAAGTTTTATGTAAATCTAAATCTAAATCTAAATCTAAATCTAAATCTAAATCTAGAACTTATCTAAAGTACAGAAAGTTCAGTAGCATTGGGTCTAGGTGGCATTTTTTAAATTGGATAGAAAAATCTCACATTGCAGGTCAGGGGTGTTTGGTTACTGGGTTAAAAGTAAAAATAATTTCGGTGGCTTTTCTTAATTGGAGAAACTGGGCTTAAAAGGTCTTGTAGAGAGAGAAAAACTTCAAGTTCCTTCTAGAGAGAAAAACTAAATTTTTCACTTATTAGCTAGAGAAACTGCAGAAGTCACGCTCTGTGAGACTGCAATATAAACAATAATTAACAAACATCTGAGCTCGAACACCAAATTCCATTTCCTGAGCTTTGAATCCTGACTCTGGCAGAAGAAAAAGGAGATGAACGTGATGGGTGCCCACCTTCAACGCAGTTGGTGGAGAAGAAGCAGATGTTCCGCGTCTCCAGAGGGTTCTCGTGCGTGAACTCTGGGGAGCGCGTCTGCGGCTCCGACTCCCCCGTCAGAGACGAGTTGTCCACCTGGAAATGGGGGGACTCAGTGGGATTTGGAGTACGGGGGTAAGGGTGGGTTTGGGGAGGTGGGAGGGGTTGGGTGGGATGGGTGGGAGTGGGTAGGACGGGTGATGTGAGTGAGTTTGGCTGAGTTGGGTTGGAATGAGTTGAATTGGGTTGGGGTGGGTTGGGTTGGTTGGATTGGGTTGGGTTGGGTTGGATCAGGTTGAGTTGTGTTGGGTTGGATTGAGTTGGGTTGGGTTGGACTGGATTGGGTTGGATTTGGTGGGGTTGGATTGGGTTGGATTGAGTTGGGTTGGGTTGGACTGGATTGGGTTGGATTTGGTGGGGTTGGATTGGGTTGGATCAGGTTGAGTTGGGTTGGGTTGTGTTGGGTTGGATTGAGTTGGGTTGGGCTGGACTGGATCAGGTTGGATTTGGTGGGGTTGGGTTGGATTGAGTTGAGTTGGGTTGGGTTGGTTTGGGTTGGGTTGGAGTGAGTTGAGTTGGGTTGGTTGGATTGGGTTGAGTTGGGTTGGGTTGGGTTGGTTTGGTTTGGGTTGGGTTGAATTGAGTTGAGTTGGGTTGGATTGGATTGGATTGGATTGGATTGGATTGGATTGGATTGGATTGGATTGGATTGGATTGGATTGGATTGGATTGGATTGGATTGGATTGGATTGGATTGGGTTGGGTGGGGTCGGATTGAGTTGAGTTGGGTTGGGTTGGGTTGGGTTGGGTTGGGTTGAATTGGGTTGGACTGGATTGGGTTGGATTTGGCCGGGTTGGATTGAGTTGGGTTGGGTTGGATCGGGTTGGATTTGGTGGGGTTGTGTTGGGTTGGATTGGGTTGGGTTGAATCAGGCTGAGTTGGGTTGGGTTGGTTTGTCCCTGATGTCCCCAGTGTCCCTAGTGTCCCTAGTGTCCCCACAGTCCCCACTGTCCCCAGTGTCCCCATGTCTCCAGTGGCCCCAGTGTCCCCAGTGTCCTCATGTCCCCAGTGTCCCCAGTGTCCCCATGTCCCCACGTCCCCAGTGTCCCCACAGTCCCCACTGTCCCCCGTGTCCCACTGTCCCCAGTGACCCCCAGTGTCCCACAGTCCCCAGTGTCCCAGTGTCCCCAGTGTCCCCATGTCCCAGTGTCCCCACAGTCCCCAGTGTCCCAGTGTCCCACTGTCCCCAGTGACCCCCAGTGTCCCACAGTCCCCAGTGTCCCAGTGTCCCCAGTGTCCCCATGTCCCAGTGTCCCCACCTTGCAGCCGTGGGAGGAGATGATCCGCATGTCCGCGGGCACTCTGTCCCCGCCCTTCACCTCCACCAGGTCCCCGACCACGACGTTCTCAGCGTTGATCTGGATCTTCTCGCCCTCGCGGATCACCAGCGCTTGCTGGGGGGCACCAGGCACCTCAGGGGGTGCCCACCCCCCCGGGACCCCCTCGGGACCCCCTGGGACCCCCCCCGCGCACCTGGGGCACCATGTTCTTGAAGGAGTCCATGATCTTGGAGCTCTTGGCCTCTTGGTAGTAGGAGAAGCAGCCGGTGACGATGACGA
>NW_027635490.1:0-38721 GCF_903797595.1 Erithacus rubecula | reverse complement strand
CCAGTCCAGTGTCCCAGTTTTACATCCCAGTCCGTGGATCCGAGTTTGAACAATCCCATTCTGCAGGGCCCTGATCCTTCTGGTCCCAGTCTGTGCAGTCCCAGTCTGGAGGATCCCAGTCCATGTCATCCCAGCCCCCATGATCCCAGTCTGGATGGTCCTGCATGGCTCACACTTCCAGGGTCTGGAATTCCAGTTGCCAGCCAGGAAAAATTGTTCCTGCCCATCCTGGTTTTACTTCTGCAATTTGAGATGTTCCAGCCAAGGCACCCATTTATGTCACAGCTTTACCATCCCGATCCGGGTTCCCATTCCTATTCCCAACCTCTATCTCATTCCGGTTGCTGTTCCCAAACCCATTCCCGTTCCCAATCCTGTTCCCAATCCTTATCTCATTCCCATTCCCATTCTCAATCTTCTTCCTGTTCCTGATCCCGATCCTGTTCCCAATCCTGTTCCTGATCCCGACCCCATTCCAATCCTGATCCCAATCCTGTTCCCAATCCCTAGCTCATGCCCAATCCCTATCTCCTTCCCATTCCCAGTCCTGTTCCTGTTCCCATTCCCAATCTTGTTCCCATTTCCGATTGCGGTCTCATTCCCAATCTCGATCCCTTTCCCAATTCTAATCCCTTTCACATTCCCAATCCCTCTTTCATTCACATTCTCAATCCTGTTCCCATTCCTGATCCTGTTGCCATTCCCAATCCCTATTTCATTCTCAATTCCAATCCTGTTCCCAATCCCGATCCTGCCACTGTTTTCAAGGAATTGTTTTGATCTCAATCGCTATCCCAAACCTGGGGGGATCAAAATCCCCCAAATCCTGAGGTCAAACACCCCCAAACCCCAAATTTTGGGGTCAAAAACTCTCAATTCCCAAACATTGGGGTTTGAAATATTGGGGGCGTCCAACCCCTCTGATCCCTAAATTTGGGGTGTCCAACCCCCTCAATTTCTAAATTCTGGGGTCAAATCCCCTGATCCCAAACCCTGGGGTGTCAAACCTCCCCCCATCACCAAACTTTGGGGTCAAACCCACCAGAACCCAAACTCCCCCCCCCAAAACCACTCCAGCCCTGGGGGGCACAGTGGGGTTCATTTGGAGTTTATTTGGGGTTGGTTTGGGGTTGGTTTGGGATTTAATTGGGGTGTGGGCAGGTCCATATGCAATGGCTGCAGAGAGACCCTGGGTACAAATGCTGGGGGTGGGAAAAACCCAAAAACCCCTGGGGAACCCCCAAAACACCTGGGAACCCTAAAAAGGGGATTTGGTGGGATGGAAAAAGAGGAGATTGTTGGAGTAAAAGGGGAAGGATTGAGATGGAAAATGAGGGTTTGGGATGGAAAAGGAATTTGGGGGGAGAAATGAAGATTTAGGGTGGGGGTTAAGGATTTGAGGTCAGGGATTTCGGTAGGAAAAAGAGATTATGGGATTGAAAAATATTTTGGGTGGAAAAAGGAGATTTTGGATAAAAAAGGGGATTTTGGGTGGACAGAAAAGGATTTGGGTTGGGAAATGGGGATTTGGGGTCTGAAAAGGATATTTGGGGGGGCACAAAGTAAGATTTTGAAGTTGGAAAAAAAAGGATTTGGGATTGACAAAAAGATCTGTGATAAAGAAAGTAGGATTTGGTCCACGCTGAACTTACCTGGGGGATTCGGGCAGGTGGGAGGCTTGCGGCAGGGTCAGGACCTTTTTTGGGGCAGTTTTCTGGGATTTTTGGTGTTTTGGGCTGGTTTTGAGCAATTTTGGAATATTTGGGGGCAGCTTTGAGGCATTTTGGGGTGATTTGGAGGGATTTTAGGGGCTGTTTTCTATGGATTTTGGGGAAACCTGAAGGGATCTGGGGTGTTTAGGGGCTGTTTTGGGGTATTGAGGGGTGGTTTTGAGGCATTTCTCTGGAATTTTGGGGTAATCCAGGCCCATTCTTTTCGGGTTTGGGGGTGTTTCAGGTGGGTTTGGGTCACTTTTTGGTGAAGAAGATCTTCATGGCATTCCTCTGGGATTTTGGGGTGTTTTGAGGCATGTCTCAGGGATTTTGGGACGTTGCTCTGAGATTTGGGGTGTTTTGGAGCAGTTTTGCCAAAGCCTCCCCAAACGCAATTCAGACCCCTCAATTCCCCTCAGATCCCCCCAAATCGCCCCAAATCCATTTGGGACCCACTTCAGACCCCTCAATTATTTTCAGACCTCCCCAGTTTCCCCCATGTCCCCCCCAGCCTCACCTCAGATTTCCCATTTCCCCTCAAATCTTCCCCCGACCCCTCAGTTCCCCTCAGAGACTCCCAAACGCACCTCATTTGCCCCTGGCCCCACCTTGGACCCCTCAAATCCCCACAGAGCCTCCCAAATCCATTCCAGCCCCACCTCAGACCCTTCAATTTTCCTCAGACTCCCTTAAATCCCCCCATTTCCCCCCAAAGCTTCCCTATAAGCACCTTAGACCCCTCAATTCCCCTCAGATTCCCCCCAAAATTCCTCCACGTCCCCCAGGCTCCACCTCAGATTCCCTATTTCCCACCAAAGTCTACCTGCCAAAAGCACCTCAGACCCCTCAATTCCCCTCAGACCCTCCCTCAAACTTCCCCATTTCCCCCCGCCCTACCTCAGCTTTCTCCTCAGCCACTCTCTCCTCACGTTATTCCCGCCGAGCGCTCGGGCCCCTCCCAGCCAATAGCGGCGCGCTTCTCCCCGAACCAACCAATCAGCGCGCGGCTCCCCTCAGCAACACCCGCCTCCCCCGCGCCGCTGCAGCCAATCAGAGGCCAGGCGGGATTGGCGCGCTCTGACCCCGGCGCCGCTATAGAGCGGGCGGCCCCTCCCCCCCACCCCCCGGGACCCCCGGGAATCCCCCCGGGAATCCCCCGGGAATCCCCCCGGGACCCTCCCCGGGCTCGGGCGGGCGCTGAGGGAGGCGCTGCAGAGAGCGGGGCAGGCGCTGGGAGAGGCCGAGGGGCTGCGGGAGCTGCTGAGGCGGCGCAGGGACAGGTGGGAGAGGGGCGGGGTCGGGGTGAGGTGCTAAAGGGGGGGCTGGGGTTGTTGGGGGGGCTGAGGGTCCTAAAATGGGGTCTTGGGGGGGTCTTGGTGGGTTTTGGGGAGGGCTCTGGGGGTCCTAAGAGGGGCTTGGGGGGTTTTTGGGGAGGGATCCTGAGTGGGTCTGAGGGGCCTGGGGGTTTTTTGGGGGGTCTGGGGGTCCTAAAATGGGGTCTGAGGGGGGTCGTGGGGCATTTGGGGGGTTTTTGGAGGGGTCCTAAGGGGGGGCTGGAGGGTTTGGGGGAGTTTCGGGGAGGGGTCCTGGGAGGGGGGGGTTGGGGGAGTCTGGGGGGGGGCGTTTGGGGGATTTTGGTGGAGTCTGGGGCATTTGGGGAGGGGTCCTGGGGGGGTCTGAGGAGGGTCTGGGGGGTTTTGGGAGGGGTCTTGAGGGGTTCTGGGCTGGGTTTTGGGAGGGGTCTGGGGGATTTTGGGAAGGGGTCCTGGGGGGGTTGTGTGGGGCTTGGGGGAGTCTGGGAGTCCTAAAAGGGGTCTGGGGTGTCTGGGGGATTTTGGGAGGGGTCCTGAGTGGTCCCAGGGGGTTTTGGGAGGGATATGGGGGGGCTTTGAGGAGGGGTCTGGAGCTTCTAAAAGGGATCTTGGGAGGGGGCCCAGGGTGGGATCACTGGAGGGATTTTGGGGAGGGGTCTTGAGAGTCCTTGGTGGTTTTTGGGAGGGGTCCGGGGGTCCTAAGAGGGATCCTGGAGGAGGTTTGGGGTGGGTCCTAAGGGGGGTACTGAGGGTTTTGGGGGGTCTAGGGGGGATCATGGGGGAGTTTTGGGAAAGGATCTTAGGGGGGATTTGGGGAAGGGTCTTGGGGGATCCTTGAGGGGTTTTTGGGAGGAATTTGGGGGAGGGTCTAGGGAGTTTTGGGGTCCTGGGGGAGTTTTGGGGGTTCCAGGGTTGATTTTGGGATTCCTTTGGGGTTCCTTGAGGGGGTCCCAGTGGAGGCTTGGGGTCCCGGGGTTAATTTGGGGGTTCTAGGGAGGGGTCCTGGAAGAGTTTTGGGGATCCCGGGGGGGATTTTGGGGTGCCTGGTGGGGGTGGGGGGGGGGGTTTGGGGGGGTTCCAGGATTGATTTTGGTGGTCCCAGGGTTGATTTGGGGTCCTGGGGGGGGGGGGGGGGTGTCTCAGCCCCACCCTGACTGGGCTCTGAAAGGTTTTGGGGGGGGGGGGTCCCCCCTCAGTTTGGGGGGTCTCCCATGGTGCCCCCCCCCCCCAAAAGTGTCGAGGGTCCCTGAAGTGGCTCCTGTTCCACCGCCCCCCCCCCCCCCCGATCCAGGATGGGCCCCAGTGAGTCTGGGGGCTTTGGAGGGGGGCTGGGGGGTTCTGCAGGGAGTCTGGAGAAACCCCAAAATCCCCCCAAATCTTCCCAAATCTCCCAAATTCCCCTAAACCCCCAAAGATCTCTAAAAATCCTTCAAAATCCCCTGAAAATCCCAAAATCTCCCCTAAAATTGTTCCAAAACTCCCAAAATCCCTCCAACACCCCCAAATCCTCCCAAAATCCCCCTTAAATTCCCCCAAAATCACCTGAAATCCCCCCAAATCTCCCAAAAATCTCCCTAAGTCCCACAAAAATCTCCCAAAATTCCCCAAAATCTCCCCAGAATTCCCCTGAAATCTCCCCCCCCTCAATTTCCCCCCAAATCCTCCCAAAATCTTCCTGAAATCTTCTAAAATTCCCCAAAATCCCCCCCCAAAATCTCCCCAAAATTGCCCCAAAACCCCAAAATCCCCCTGAAATCTCCTAAAATTCCCCCAAACCCCCCAAATTCCCTCAACAAATTCCCTGAAATCCTCCAAAATCCCCTCCAAATCCCCCAAAATTCCCCAAACCCCCAAAATCCCCCCTGAAATCCTCCGAAATCACCCTAAACACTCCCCAAAATTGCCCCAAATCACCCAAAATCCCCCTAAAAATCTCTCAAAATTCCCTAAAATCTCCCCAGAGTCCCCCTGAAATCCCCCCAAAATCTCCCAAAATCCCCCAAAAACCCTCCACGAATTCCCTGAAATCCCCCAAATCCCCCCAACCCCCCCCCCATCCCCCCCCATCCCCCAGGTGTGGCTGGTGGCCCTGGCCATGGCTGGGGCTCTGCTGGGACCCCCCGGCCCCAGTTGGGTCTGGGGGCTCTGCTGGGCACGGCGCGGGCCTGGGGCTGCAGCCCCACAGGGAGATGTTCTTGGGGGGGTTGGGGATTGGGGGGATTTGCAGGGATTTTGGGGGTTCAAGGGGTTTTTGGGGGAACTTGAGGGGATTTGGGGGGGTTGGGGGGATCTGGGGGGATTTTTCCAGTGTAATCCCTGTGACTCCCTGTCTCTCCCAGTATATCCCAGTCACCCCCAGCATGCTGCCAGTCACTCTCATATCTTCCCAGTTGCTTTCCACATGATTCCAGTTGTTCACAGCCACTCCCAGTCCATCCCAGTATGATTCCAGTCACCCTCAGTGTGACCCCAGTCTCACCCAGCATGGACCCAGCTGCTCTCACTGTGATCCCAGGATGATTTCAGCTGCTGGCAGAATCACTCCAGCTGTTCCCAGTTCCTATCAGGATGATCCCTAGAATAGCCCCAGTCTCTCTCAGCATTGTCCCACTATCTCCCAGTTGCCCCCAGCCTGGTTCCAGTCCCCCCAGTGTGGTTTCAGACACTCTCATTATATCCCTGTTGCCCCAGTTAGGTTCCAGTTGTCTCAGAATGATGCCAGTCTTCCCCAGTTACTCCCAGTTGTCTCCTGCCTCATCCCAGTTTCTGTCAGTGTCCCATACTACCAGTTACTCCCAGTATGATCCCTGTCATGGCCTCAGTCCCCTCAGCATGGTTCCAGTACCTTCCCAGTTGATCCCAGTTTCTCCCAATGTGTCCACATTTTCCTCCCAATGTGGGCCCAGTTGCTCCCAGTAACCCCCAGCCAGGTTCCATTCCCCCAATCCCAGTGGCTCTCAGGATGATCCCAGTAGGGCCTGTAGTCACTTCCAGTATGGTTCCAGTCATTTCCAGTATGATGCCAGTCTCTCCCAGATCCTCTCAGTATTCTTCCAGACATGCCAGTGTGGGCCCAGTTATTCCCAGTCACTCCCAGTATGGTTACAGTCAGGGCCAGGACTTTTCCTATCACTCCCAGTCTGATTGTAGTGTGGTCCCAGTCAATCTCAGATATTCCCAGTACTATTCTAGTCACTCCCAGTATGATCCCAGCTAGTTCCAGCAGGATCCCAGTATGACTCTGACATGGACACAGCTGCTCCCATTATCATCCCTTGTGGTTCCAGTTGCTCCCATTTCCTCTCATTGTGGTTTCAGTCTCTCCCAGTGTATCCCAGTTGTTGCCAGTATGTCCCCAGTCCCTCCCAGTTGTCCCCAGCTGATTCCAGACTGATCTCAGTTGCTCACAGGCTCTCCCAGTCACTCTCACTGCAGTTTCAGTTGCTGCCAGTATGATCCAGTATGATCCCAGTATTTCTGTGCATGGTTCCATTTCCTCCCAGTTCCTCACAGTGTGATCCCAGTTCCCCCATTTGCCCGTAGCACAGTCCCAGTCACTCCATAGATGATCCCAGTTTCTCCTAACATGGTCCCAGTCATGTCCAGTTCCTCCAGTACAGATTAGTAGTTCCAACTGACTCCCAGTGTCCCTCAGCGTGGTCCCAGTTCTCCCCAACATGGTCCTGATTTTTCCTGGTGTGGTTCCAGTCACTCCAGTGTTATAGATAAAAACGAGATCAAGCAGAATTAAATATGATTAAAATAAGCGATATTTATTTTGCGCCTGAAGCACGGTCCTCGACAGCCACAATCAAAAAGGACAATGCCGAGCCCGGGGTCGGCATCGGGTGAACACACAATGATTCAAACTCTCCGCTTTAGTTAGCCCTGTTTTTATACAGTTTTTCCTTGCCCGGAGCGGAGGTCTTTGTCTTCTCTTGTTGTTCAGCATATTCATGTAGTTTTCTTTCACCACGTTGAGCTGGATAAAACCATATCCTGGGAGATGATGAATTTTGATGAAGGCAAGTTCATGTTTACAGGAAGATGGAATTGAGATGTAACTTGCAGATTTTGGTTTGCTGGAAACGGGCATTCAGATGTACTTTTCTTGATGGCTCTGATTACCTTAATTGTGGGTGCTTATCGGGCTCTTATCTTTTGGGTGTTCCCTGGACAGAGCCATCTCCACCACGGCTACGTCTATTGTCTTGCTAACCCGAGCTCTTCAGCTTTTCTTAGTAGTTACAGTGTTGCGTTTAAGCAATCCCTGTTCCTCCCTTTGCAGCTTTTGGTTTTTACGTTTTTTATTACTTTACTCATACAGAAATTGCTTATTCTACATTAATTCAACTTTACACGAATTACATTATATTACATATTATACCAGTAAGGTCACAGGTGCTCCCAGTATATCCCAGTTGCCCTGAACATGCTCCCAGTCATTTCCTGTGAGACCGGGAAGGTTCCAGTTCTCCCAGTACAGCCCAGTCCCTCCCAGTGGTGCCACTCCTGGGATCGCCCACCCCTCTCTGTGGTCCCAGATCTTCTGAGAGGAGCCCCAAGTGCTGGAAGTCGCCCCCCGGGTTCCCCACCAAGCCCCAGTTTGGATCTGCAGCCCCCCGGTTTTCCCAGTTTCCCTCTCCCTTTCCCCGGCCGGGTTCCCCCCGGCCCCAGCGGGTGGGAGCAGCCGAGAGCCCCGCGCTGCCCATCCCGACCTGTCCCGGCTCCATCCCCGCTCCTCCCGCGGGCTGCGAGGGCTCGGGAACGGGGCACCGAGGGTGTCGCTGCTGCTGGGGAGGAGGAGGAGGGATGGGAGAGGAGGGATGAAGGAGGAGAGCGAGAAGGGATGGAAGTCGGGGGGGGGACGGGGGAGTCAGGAAGGAGGAGGAGGGATGGAAGAGGAAAGACAAAGGAGGGTCAGTAATAGAGGAAGGAGGAATGAGGTCAAGCGCTCCCTTAATTCACAGCTCCCCCATCCATGGGACCATCACCCCCGCAGGTGACCGGGCAGGGGGAGCTCAGCCCAGATATCCCAGCGGGTCCCTGGGTTGGGATTTCTTGAAGGGATGTTTGGAGAATGCAGAACTGCAAAACTGAGCAGAAAATGCCCCGTGAGGGGACACTGGGGGGTCCTGGTGGCGGCTGCCGGCAGAGGCAGCCTGGAGGAGCAGAGCCCTGTGTCCCCCAGGACTCCAAAATGGGGAGCCCAGAGAGGGGGGAGCACTGCCATTGGCAGGACCCTCAACAGCCTGGAGATGGGCAGGGGGGACTCCTTGGACCCCCAGCACCCCAAAGCAGAGAATAAGGGGATAAGGGACCCCGGGACACCAAAATCCCCCAGCATCCCTAAATGGAGAGAGGGAAGAGGGGAGAGCCTTTCAGATTCCTGGGACTCCCAGCAGCCTGGGGAGGGCGGGCATCGGTTAGATGGGGGACCCCCAATAGAAGCGTGACCCCAGCAGCTGGGACAGGGACAACCCCCAAACACCAAAGAGGAGGGAGCATTCCCAGGAACTCCTGGGCGGTATTTTCAGGGCTGAGTGTTGGTGTTTGGGAGGTTTTGATGGACCCCAGGTGCCTGGGAACTTCTAGAGATGGACTTGGGCTGGAGGAACCCCCAACACAACACGCTCATCCCTTGTTTTTCCCCAAACCAGATTTCCCATTCCCAGCCATTGGCCCAATGGTGGAGGAGGAGGCTGCAAGGAAGAGGAAGATGGCCCAGGAGCCCCAGGCAGGTGAGGAGGAAGTCAGTGCCCCTTTCCCCCTCTGTCCTGCTCCATCTCCCAGCCCAGCATGGCCCCGGCTGCAGGACAAACTCTCTGCCGACACCAACCTGCCGGGGACGTGCTGGGGGGATCTCCTTCCCCTTCCTTCTGGCACGGAGGTAAATCCCAACCTCTCCTTGTCCTTCCTCGCCCAGACAAGGAGCTGAGCACAAAGACCAGGGAGGACAAATCCCTGCAGCAGAGCCTCGTGGAAGAGGCTGTTTGCAGTGGCTCCATGGCACAGGAATCCAGGGGGGAGGAAAAGCCGCGGAGATGCTGCACCAGGAGGGGCTGCAAACACAGATCGCGGGAATCTGAGGAGGAAAGACCCAGCCTGGGCTGGGCAGGCAGCTGGAGACGGAGCCGGAGCTCGGACCTGGTGGTCCATGAGCAGCTTCGTGATGGGGAGAAGTGGGGAGTGTGGGATGAGCTTCAGATGGAGGTCCAGACTGATCCGCCACCAGAGGATCCACACTGGGGAAAGGCCACACAAGTGTGGGGACTATGGGAAGGGCTTCAGGCAGCATTCCACTTTTATCCACCACCAACGGATCCACACTGGGGAGAGGCCCTATGAGTGTGAGTGGTGTGGGAAAAGCTTCACCTGCAGCTCAACCTTGACCAGACACCAAGGGAGGCACAGGTAAGGGAAGCCCTGCGAGCGCCTTGAGTGCGGGAAGAGCTTCGTGTGCTGCTCCAACTCCATCCCCCACTGCCCAACCCGCGTTGGGCAGAGCCCTGGTGACCCACATTCCCTGTGATCCATGTTGGAAAGACACCTGCCTGGTTATTCTTTCATTTTGGCCTTAGTTTTTGTGTCTTCATCTCTTTGTGCTTCAAAAGCCAAGAGGGATGTCACCTCAAAACTGGTTTTCTCCAGCCAGATCCCAGTTTCTGTCAGTGTCCCATATTCCAGTTGCTCCCAGTATGATCCCTTTATGGACTCAGTCCCCTCAGCATGATTCCAGTACCTTCCAGTTGATCCCAGTTGCTCCCAATGTGTCCACATTTTTGTCCCAACGTGGGCCCAGTAATTCCCAATAACCCCCAGTCAATTTTCATTCCCAATCACTTTAACCCCAGTGGCTCCCAGGATGATCCCAGTAGGACCCATACTCACCCCCACTATGGTTCCAGTCACCTCCAGTATGACTCCAGTCACTCCCAGGTCCTCCCAGTATTATTCCAGTCATGCCCAGCGTGACTCCCAGTCACTCCCAGTATGGCTTCAGTTGTGGCCAGCACTTTTCCTGTCACTCCCAGTCTGATTGCAGTGTGATCCCAGTCATTTTTTGACATTTCCAGTACTATTCCAGTCATTCCCAGTACGATCCCAGGTAGTTCCAGTAGGATCCCAGTATGACTCTGACTCTGACATGGGCACAGCTGCTCCCATTATCATCTAGTGTGGTTCCAGTTGCTCCCATTTCCCCTGACTGTGGTTTCAGTCTCTCCCAGTGCATCCCAGTTGCTGCCAGCATGTTCCCAGTCACTCCCAGGTGTACTTAGGTTCTTCCAGACTGATCCCAATTGCTCAGAGCCTCTCCCAATAACCCTCAGTGCAGTCCCAGTTGCTGCCAGTATGATCCAGTATGATCCCAATCCTTCTGAGCATAGTTCCAGTTGCTCCCAGTGTGATCCCAGTTGCCCCAGCACAGTTCCAGTCACTCCATAGATGATCCCAGTCCCTCTCAGCATGGTCCCAGTCATGTCCAGTTTCCCCAGTACAGAGTAGTAGCTCCCATTGACCCCCAGTGTTTCCAACACCTCGCATGCCGTAAATCCAAGGTTTTTGTGGGGATTTAAGAGGGCACAGGGAGGAATCAAAAATCCTGGAAAGATGGTATTGTATGGGAATTTGGAAGGGAACTGGAGGACTCAAAATTCTCGACACCCAGAATGCTGCAATTCCATGGTTTGGTGGGAATTTGAGAGGAGAGCTGGAGAACTCTAAATTCCTGACCCCAGGAATGCTGTAAGTCCATAGTTTTGGTGGGAATCTGGGACGGAAGCAGGAGGATGCTAAACTCTCAACACCCAGAAAGCCGTTATTCCGTGGGAATTAGTGAGGGGAACTGGAGCATTTGAAATTCCTGACACCTGGAATGTTGTTATTCCATGGGATTTGGTGGGAATTTGGGAGGGCATATGATGGATTCTGAATTCCAAATACCCGGAATTCCATTATTCCATGAGAATTTAGGAGGGGAACTGGAATATTCAAGGTTCCCAATGCGCTGGATACTGTTATTCCATGGGGATTTGGGTGCGGAACTGGGGGATTCCAAATTCCTAGAGCCCAGAATTCTAGTATTCAGTGGGTATTTGGGAAGTGAACTGGTGAATCCAAATTCCTAATGCCTAAAATGCTGTAATTCCATGGGAAGTCGGGAGGGAAACTAGAGGATTCTTCCCATGCCAGGAAGGCTGTTATTCCATGGGAATTTGGGCATATGGACGATTCAAAATTCCTGATGCCTGGAATGCCATTATTTCATGGGAATTTGAGAGGAGAGATAGAGGATTCTAAATTCCCAGTGCCGGGAATGCTGTATTTCCATAGTTTATGGAAATAGGGAATAGGGAATCTGGGAGGGAAGCAGGAAGGGTTCTAAATTCTCAATGCCCGGGATGCCGTAATTCCATGCGAATTTGGAAGGGCATATGGATGATTTGAAATTTCTGATGCCTGGAATGCCATTATTTCATGGGAATTTGGAAGGGGAACTGGAGGGTTCAAAATTCCCAACAACAGGAATGTCATTATTCCATGGGAATTTGGGAGGAGAACTTTGGGATTCACACTTCACTAAGCCTGGAATGGTGAAATTCCATGGTTTTGGTGGGAATTTTGGAGGTCAGCTGAAGGATTCTAAATTCTCAGTGCCCGGAATGGCATTATTCAATGGGAATTTGGGTGGGGAACTGGAGTATTCTAAATTTCTAACACCCAGAATGCTGTTACTCCTTTGGAATTTGATGGAATTTTAGGACGGCTTATTGGGGATTCTAAATTCTCGACAGCCGGAATGCCATTATTCCATTTGAATATGGGATGGGAACTGGAGGATTCAAGATTCTCAGCGCCCATAATACTGTTATTCCATGGGGATTTGGGAGGGAAGCGAGAGGATTCTAAATTCTCAGTGCCTGGAATGCCGTTATTCCATTGCTTCCCAGTGTTGCCCACCAAACCCAAACCTGGACCTTCAAACCCAACTTTTCAAATACAACCTTTGATCACCAAATCCAACCTTGAACTTCAACTCCAACCTGAACTATCAAATTCGACCTTTAACCACCTGGGATAGGATGGATGGGATGGGACGGGGTGGTGTTGGGGGTTGAGTGTTTTTCTATTACTATATCAATTTAAAGAATTTTTCCCATTATCATGCCAATGGAGCTGGCCGGGTTACATCCAGGATCTCTGATGACTCCAGACAAAAGGGGTTGCTGGGAACGGTTCCCGGAGGGGCAACTCGTGCTTCTGGAGGGGACTCCTGTTTTCCGTGGAGCTCGGAGCAGGATGCCCCATCTCCAGCCCCACGTGGTTGAACACAGGAGAGCCAGACCCTCTGTGATCACCTGCCCTGCATCTGCCCCGTTCCAGCCTCCTGCCTCTGCGGACACAGCTGATCCCCCGGACACACACGGTGAGCGAGGAGCCGCCGCTCCAGCCCGTTCCCACCGACACCGGCGTGGCCGCTGCCGCCCCTCCCGCCTCCACTCCCGCCTGCCCTCGGCAGCTGTCGAGCTTTGGTCCTCTGGAACACCGGGACCAAGTGCAGAGAGAGCGTGCCTGCAGCTTAAAAAGGGACTGGAACCCAGTTATCTGTTCTGTTTTATTGGTAACTTTAACAACTGCTATTGTTTCTGCTTGTATGGTTAGATATATTAGCAAAAGAGCTGTTATTCCTACCCCCTTATCTCTGCCTCAGAGTCCTTGATTCAAACAATTATAATACTTGGGGGGAGTGGAATTAAAGTCTCTATTTCAAAGGAAAACTTCTGCCTTTATCAGCAGACACCTGTCCTTCAAACCAGGACACAGGGGTCCCTTGGTTCCATGGGGACTCCCAACGGCAGAAAGGTCTCCTTGGTTCCATTAAACCCTGCAGAGCTCCTTGATGCAATGAAGCCTGAAAGTGTCATCATGATTCCATGAGGTCCCAGAATGTCATAATGGACATTTGGTTCTATGGGTTCCTGCATAGTTACATAAATCCTTAGTTCCATGGGGCCCTGTAGTGTCACAATGGACTCCTTGGTTCAATGGTGCCACACAGTGACACAATCACCCCTTGGCCCAACAAGACCCCATAATGTCACAATGGTTCCTTGCTTCCATGACACCTTGTAGTGTCACAATGGACTCCATGGTTCCACGGGGATGCAAAGTTTCACTTTCTTCCTTTGGTTCAGTGAGGACTGTGATGCCTTAAGATTTTAACCTTTTCAAATCCTGTACTGAATTAGTCCATAACTCTAAACTCCATGTAAAGTGTTAGTTAACTGTCTTCACATTTTGGTCAGACAAAACAATTCCTCTAGGCTTGAAATTCAAGGGCACCCTACAACCTCAGGCTCCTAAAAGTATAAACAGAAGTGAACTGGGGAGGGGGGGAAGCAAACTGGGGGAATATGACTTCATTACCTGAAGCTGTAATTGGAGGACTAACCCTGACATGCAAATGGACCAAACTTATATCTATCTGAAAAACTCATGACCACTGTCCATCTTGGGTGTAGCCTCTAGGAGGCTTTTGACTGCCCAGGGCGAATGCTTTAATAAATACCCACTTTATTCTCTTAAGTCTAGCCTCTGCTCTAGGTAGCAACTCCAAGGCATCGCCTGTAGTATCACAATAGTCTCCATGATTCCATAAGGCCCTGCAGTGTCAAAAGAGGACATTGATCCCATGAGACCCCACAGTGTAACAATGGCCCCTTGCTTCCATTGAGCCCCACAGTGTCACTAGGGTCCCCTTGGTTCAAAAATGTCCTGAAATGCCACAATGGCCCTTAGATTTCACGAAGCCTCAAACTGTAAAATTTGCTTCCAATGCCTTCATAAGGGCTTGCTCTGTCATAATGGACCCTTGGTCCCATGATGCCCCATAGTGTCACAATGCTCTCCTTGGTTCTGCCCTGTGACAATGCCCCCTTGGTCACTTGGAGCCCACAGTGATGCTCTTGTGCCCTTGGTTCCATAAGGCCCTACAGTGTCACAATTATTCTTTGGTTCCAGGGTGCCTAATAGTGTAAAAATGGTCTCCTTGATTCCACAGTGTCACAATGGCTCTTTCGTCCCATGGAGCCCCACACTGTCACTGTGCTCCCCTTGATTCCATGGGGCCCTGCTGTGCTACAGTGGCCCCAATGGCTACAATGCTCTCCAGTGAGGTTCTCTAAAACTAACTGAACAGAGGTTGTAGTCAGGTGGGGGTCGGTCTCTTCTCCCAGACAACCACTGGCAGAATGAGAGAACACAGTCTTTAGATGAGCCGGGGTAGTTTAGGTTTGACATCAGGAAATAATTCTTCTCTGAAAGAGTGATTGGGCATTGGATTTTTCTGCCCAGGGTGGTGCTGGAGTCACCGTCCCTGGAGGCATTTAAAAAAAGCCTGGACACGGCACCCAGAGCCATGGTTAAGTTGATGAGGGGATGTTAGGTCATAGGCTGGACTTAATGATCTCAAAGGTCTTTTCCAGTCTTGTTCATTCTGTGATTCTGTTTCATAATAGTCTCCATTGTTTTATGAAGCCCTACAGTGACACAGTGGAACTTTGTTTTCATGAGTCCCCAAAGTGTAAATGGACCCTTTGTTCCATGAGGTTCCTCAGTGTCACAATGGCCCCTTGGTCACAATGCACTTCTGGTTCCATGAGCTTTCATACTCTCAGCAACAGTTCTGCAGTGTCACCATGGACCCTTTGTCCCACGAGGTTCTGCAGTATAACATGGTCACCTTGGTTCTGTGAGGTTCTGCAGTGTCACAATGGACTCCCTGGTTCCGTGAGGCTGTGTCACAATGCACCCACAGCTGCAGGAGGTTCCATGGTGTCACCATGGCCTCCTTGGATCTGCAGTAAAACAATGGACCATTGGTTCCATGTGGCCCCACAGTGTCATAATGACCCCTTGGGTCCATGAGGCCTTTCTCTGTCACAATGTACTTTTGGTTCCATGAGGTTTCTCAGTGCCACAATGGTCTCCTTTAATCTGAAGTATTACAAGGGACCATAGGTTCGATGTAACCCCACACTGTCGAAATGGATTTTGGTTCCATGAGTTCCCACAGTGTCAAAAGGCCTCATAGTTCCTTGAAGTTCCGTAGTGCAACAGTTGATCCTTGGTTCTGTGAGGCCCTGCTGTAACCAAATCTCAGAAACATCAGAATAAGATGCCTTGAAACTAATTTGTTTTCACTAATATTTTCAGGCCTCAGGTCCAATGTGGGATAACTCCTAACCTTACATGCACATGTGATTCTACATTGGTGTTGTTTATATTCAGTCACTACATGTCTATTGCAATTTACCCATTTCCATAAATCCCACGTGAAGTTCCCAGGTTCAGTCATTTTTTCTATCACTGCATCCTTAAGCCAGATGTCTTCTTATTCTCCTCCAACCAACCTTGCAGGGAAAGTAGCCCCTGCATGGCTTGTTCCTGTGCTAAAATTTCATAGGCACAGTAAAAATTGAATTAAACCATTTGGTATCAGGCCCAATGCTTAGTGTGTCCAGGCAGAGGCAGGCAGGATGCAGAGCTGTCAGCAAAGGAAGGACCAGCCAGGTGGGGCAGCCAGGGGATGCCGACAGCCTGCAGGGACAGAGGCACAGGGCATGGACACCGTAGGACAGCCTGGGCTGCAGAGGGCACAGGGATGGGCAGCAGCTGAAAGGCCCTGCCAGAGCCAACTGCTGCAGCACTTGGGCCATGGCTGCTGGCCCTGGGCCTGAGGCCAGCAGGGGACAAGTGAGCCTTGCTGTGCTGGGGCCTCATTGCCTCCTTGTCCCTGCTCAGCAGCCTGGCAGGGGCTGCCCCATGGTCCTGCCCTTGGCATTGCACATCCCCAGAGCCCAGTGCCCCGGGAAGAGCCCTGAGCAATGAGGGAGGGACAGGATCTGCCTTGCCAGGGGCTGGGGCTCAGGCCTTGGCCCTTTGCATTCCTGAAACACATCCAGCTGTGCTCAGCACCAGAGACACCTTTCCCTTGTTTTTCCCCACCTGCCATCAGTGCCTCCAGTGCTCTGCTCTAACTGGAACCTGGGGACACTTTCTCAGTCCTGTCCCTCACTGAGATCTAGTTAAATATGAGAAACTTCAGTGCTTCAATCTCAATTGGAGCTCTTGAGAAGTTTCTTGCGCACACTCTCTCAGGGACTGAGTCTGATGCCAACAGCACCAAAGCCCTGAGAGGGTGATTCAAGTCCTTTTGCTGTGCCTGTGCTGCTGAGCTGGGCCAGGCTCCAGCACAGAGGCAGCTCCTGGCAAGGGCAGCGCTGCAGAGAGACAGCTCTGCCCAGGAGCAGCTCCTGTGACAGCCCAGCAGGGCTGGGGCACTGCCAGGGCATGGCAGGGACACGAGCAGGGCACAGGCAGAGCTCACAGTGCTCAGCACTGGCAGGGGCTGTGTCATGTCCCAGAGGGGGCTGTGGCACAGCAGCACCTCTGTGGCTGTGTCATGGAGCCAGAGAGCAGCTGTGATGTCAGAAAGGGGCTGTGTGACAGCACAGGGTGGGTTGTGTGAGGTCACAGATTGGGCTGTGACATCACAGAACAGGCTGTGATATTGCTGAGTGGGCTGTGACAGCACTGGACAGTTGTGTGACACCATAGAGAGGGCAGTGAGGTCACAGAGGAGACTGTGCCATCATAGAGGGTGGCTCTGTGATATCAGACAGCAGGCTGTGACATTACAGAGCAGCTGTGTGATGTCCCAGAGAAGGCTGTGGCACCAGAGAGTGTGTTCTGCCATCACAGGGTGGCTATGTGACATCAGAGAGGGGCTGTGACATCCTGGAGCAGGATGTGACATCACAGAATGGCCGTGTGACATCCCAGAGCAGATTGTGTGACATCACAGCAATGACTGTGACTTCACAGATCACAGAGGCTGTGTGACATCACAGGGACTATATGACATCACAGGGTGCTGTATGACATCACTGGGGGTTGTGTGACATCACATGGATTGCGTGACATCACAGGACTGTGTGACATCACATGGGTTGTGTGACATCACAGGGCTATGTGACATCACAATGACTGTGTGAAATCATAGGGTGCTGTGTGACATCACAGGGTCTGCGTGACATCACAGGGGCTGTGTGACATCATAGGGTCCTGTGTGACATCACAGAGCTATGTGACATCCCAGGGCTGTGTGAGGTCACTGGGGAGGTCACTCTGCCCCGTTCCCCCCTCACAGTCCAACGCTGCTCGTGCACAGGGGGGTCCCCTGTCCCCCCAGGTCCCCCCGCCCCCCATGCCGCAGCCTCCCCCAGAGGATGTTCCATGAGATCGACCCCAGAGCCTGACACGGGGACAGGGGCCGGGCCCTGGGGGTGGCACAGGGGGACAGGGACCCCCCGGCAGCGTCCCCGTGTCCCAGGGCCAGAGCCTGGGCCAGGGCTCCTTCACCCTGTTATGAGCCAGGGGCTGAGAGCATTTAAAAAATCCCCAGCACAGGATCAGCAAAAACCAGATTTAATATTGAGCTACAGCACTGTGATAAATGATCTCCCCTGAAGGTTGCAAATGAGGATTGTTAGAGAGTTGGAATTGTCACTTACCTTATCATGTGATACACTGTTCTGTATGACCCCAGTTCATTCTTTAATCCGGTTGTTGTATTCCCTTCATTAAATCCAGTTCGTTGTATTCCCTGTTCCAGTTTGTTCCCTGTTACTTCCCACTTCTGCCCTCTCCCCTTCCTCATTTCCGGCCTGGCTGCTGCTGCTCCCCTCCTGTCCATCAACTGAAAGAACGCGCCCAACATGTAAAATCGCAAAGCTCCCAAAACACCACTCTTCAGGGGAGTTCCCTTGAAGAGAAAAAGCCCCTGGAACAGTGAGCCAATACAAGATTTGGGAACCCTCCGGACACCATACAGTCAGCTACGGGACTAACTGCTAAAAATTGCCTTCGTCCTCCAGTTGTGAGCTCACCATCTTCTCTAAAGTGACTTTATATACAAACAGCCCTAAACAACACCAGACACAGTAAGTCCATGGGCACTTCCACCAGCCTGAAAAATCCTTTCTTGTATGTCTGGTACCTTGCTTCTTGCGTGGCTAGACAACAGTACTGCCATAGAACATTCACTTTGGTTACCTGCTGCTTTTAGTAATGAAGAGCTCCTTAGTTAAAGATTTCGGTTCTGGTTGTTTTTAACTTCGAGGTCTCCCGGACCCCCATTCCCGGCGGGCCCAGGGCCCCTCACCCCCAGGCCTCCCTTTCCTGGGAAACCCGACCTGGGCACGGGGCTCTCCGGCCACTCTGGGATTGATGATCACCCACAGCAAAGGGAGAGAACAGGAGAAAGAGAGAGAAGGAGATTGGCAATCAGGGCTCGCAGTCGCAGCGCCCAGTCCTGCTCCGCCGGGGCTCGGAGCCGCAGCCGCAGGAAAAAATGGATCCGCGGCTGGCGGTGCTCGCCCCGCTTTGGGCCGGAGGCGGCGGGTTGCAGGCAGAGCTGGAGCGCAGGCCCCGGGAGCTGAGCACAGCCCGGCCCGGGGGTCCCGCAGTGCGCGGCCGAGGAGGGTCCCGGGGGATCCCGGGAGGGGATCCAGGGGAATTCCCGGGAATTGCCCCGTGCTCTCCCCCCGCGCTCCCTCTGACGCTGTGGCTTTTGCCTTCCGCAGCCGGCGGCAATGCCGGGATCTGCCCGGCGACCGGTGACGCCTCTGAACACTCGGGCTGCCATTGGCTGGCAGGAAAGAGCGGGGCCAATGGCGGGGCCGGAGGCTGCTCAGGGGCGGGGCCGGGGCTGGGGCGGGGCCGCAGCCGAGCAGCGCCATGGCTCCAGCGCTGGGGCTGGGGCGCTCCTGGGGGCCCCGGGGGGCGGCCAGAGCTGAGGGGGACCCCCGGCCCCGGGACTCTTTGATCGCCCATTCCGGAGCACGGAGAGACCCCTACACCCCCATTCCCGGGCGCCTTGATCCCCCCGAACCCCCATTCCCGGCCATGCGTTCCACCCTGCACCCCCTTATCCGGCACCAGTAACCCCGGCACCCCTTTCCCGGCCATCCCGCCTCTCCTGGCCCGCAGAGTCCCCTTCTCCTTGACCCAGAGACCCCCTGCACCCCTATTCCTGCCTTTCCCAGCACCCAGCCCCTCCTTCCCTCAACACTGGGGACACCCTTGACCCCTATTCCCGGCCATCCCGGCTTTCCCCGCCCTGTGCTGCAGGTGGGGACACCGGGGACCCTTGGAGCTCCCTTTGCTGCATACAGGGAACCCCTGCTGCAGGAGGTTTCCGCCTGTGCCCTCCTGTCCCACGGCAGCGTCCGTGGATCCCATGGGCTCGCCAAGGACGGCCGGGAATTCCTCTCCTTCCAGCTGCGATCCGGGACATTCGTGGTGGCCGCCGGCGCTGCCCAGGGCACCAAGAAGTTCTGGGAAACTGAGGAGATGGAGGCTGAGGAATTCACACATGACCTGGGGCACACCTGCCAGGAATGTCTCTGGAAATATGGCAGGGATGAAACCAGAAGGGGAAGAAACCCATGGAAGTTCCCTCCTGGAGTGCTCTGCCTGGGGTGTTCTGTGCAGTGCGGCAGACAGTGAGAAACACTCCTAGGCTGTCACTCATCACAGTTCTCAGGGTTTTGGGTGAGATGCTTGCAGCAGATACAGCGCTGAGGGGAGTTCAGGGGGGTCCCTTAGCATTTGGGGTCCCCTGGGATTTGCAGAGAACCCCCCGGTCCCCCCAGGATCTCCCTGAACACGCTGGCGCTGCCCGAGCGCAGTGAGAAGGTTCATTCCCGGCACGGGGTCTCAGCTCTGTCACCGGCATCGCCCAGGTACCCCCAAAACCTCCCGGGAACCCTCAACCCCCCTCTGGGGCACCTCAGTCTTCCCTGGGATCATGAAAACATCCTCGGGACCCTGCAAAACCTCTTCAAGGCCGCAAAAGCCCATATGAGCTCCCAAACCCTCTTAGAACATCACAAGTCCCACAGGACCTCCCAATACTCCCGCAGAATCACCTTGAGACAATTTACATCTGGCATGGGGTCCTCATCTCCATCACAGCAGGTATCCCAAAACAATCTTGAGACCCCCAATTCCACCCCAGGGATCACCCATATTCCCCCATTCGGACCTCTGGAAACCACCCTAGGAAACCTCCAAAAAGCCACTATGTCCCCAAACACACCCCGGAGACATAAAGTCCCCCGGGAAACCCTCGGAAATGGTTATACCCAGCAAAGGGTCCCCATCATCATCATCGGCATCGCCCAAATACCCCCATGTCCAAGTTCCACCCATAACACCCCAAAACCTCCCAGGACCCCCAAACCCACCCAGGTACCCCCAAGTCCCCAGAGCTCCTCTGCCAGAATCAAGGGAGTGGTGTTGCCCTTTTAAGGGGAATTTTAATGGGCACGGAATATAGACAGCTCTTAAAGCGGCAATGGTAGAGAGAACGCCAACACTCCACCCTGGGAGCAAAACATCCCCTACAGGGGGTTGTAGTGGGGGTCCCCTACAAATGTCGCTTTAAGCCTTAAAAGGGGCCTTTGGGGAGGTGGCCCCACAAACACCCTAAAATGGAGAGGTAAAAGAAACCTTGTAGTGGTGGGATTCCCCCCAAGAAAAGCCTTAAAAAGAGAAAAACTCCACTTCAACTGGACCTGAAGAGCCTGAAATGCCCTCAGAGAGGGACAGGATCCCCTCCTGTGCTGGGGCCGCTCCGAGCCGGGAACTCTCCCGTTCGCTGCACTCGGGGGAGCCCCGAACGACGACGGGTCCTGGGCTGAGCCCCCCACTCAGCCGGGGGTGCGGAGGGAACTGGGGGGGCTGGGACGGGGCTTGGGGGTCCTGGGGTTAACTGGGGGACCCTCAGTGGGTCCCACTTCCCGGTGTCCCCCCTCTCCCACCTCTTTCTCATTTTCCCCTTCAAAGTTCCGCTCTCCCCAGCTGGGTTTGGGGGTCCCTGGGCCTTTTCCCTTCGTGTCCCGGCCCGGCCACGCAGCCATAGGGTTGGAGGAAGAGGAGGAGAAGGAGAAAGAGGAGAGATGGAGGAGGAGGAAGGATAAGGAGGATCGAGAGGAGGCACCACGTGCGTTCCCCGCTCTCTGTATCCGCAGCTCCTTCGCCCCCAGACCATCGCCCCCCGCATCCCGCAGGTGCCCGGGGAGGAGGCATCCCAGGCAATATAAATACAGAATTCTCCAATTCCACTCAGAAATTCTCATGGAATAATGGAAATCCTGGCAGTGAGAATTTTGAATCCTCCTGCTTCCCTCCCAAATTCCCACCGAAACTATGGAATTACAGCATTCCTGGAGTCAGACATTTGGAATCTTCCAGTTGCATTTCCAAATTTTCAGGTAAAACCACGATTCTGGCTCTCAGTAATTTGGAATCCTCCAGCTTTGCATTCAATTCCCCAGGGAATAACAGCATTCCGGGTGTCAGGAATTGAGAACCCCCCAACCTAAATTTTAGCAATTTAAAAATTGCATTTTAGCAATTTTAACAACCTAAAATTTCACCCAATTCCCAAAGAATAGCAACATTCTAGGTGTAAGGAATAAGAATTTTCCAGTTCCCAATCCAAATTCCCTTGACATAATGGCATTCCAGGCATCAGAAATTTCATATATTCCATATGCCCTCCCAAGTGCCCATGGAATAAAAGCATATCAGGCAGGGGGAAAGTAGAATCATCTAGTTCCCCTCCCAAATTCCCACAGAATTATATCTGCCACGACATTGGGAATTTAGAATTCGCCAGTTCCCCTTCCAGATTCCCAAAGAGTAACAGAATTCTGAGTCAGGGATTTGGAATCCTCCAGTCCCCCACCCAAACTGCGACTGGAATAATGGCGTTCTGGGTATCAAGGAATCTTCCAGCTCCGAAACCAAATTCCTGTGGAGTAACAGCATTCCAGACATCAGGAATTGAGAGGATTTCAGTTGCCCTCCCAAATTCCCATGGAATAATGGCATGCTGGGGTTCAGGAATTTAGCACTCCGTACGCTTTACCTAATTCCCCCCTAATTCCCATCAAATAAAAGCATTCAAGATTTCAGGAATTTTCAGTCCTCCAATTCCACTCCCAAATTCCCATGGAATAATGGTATTCTGTGTGTTGGGCATTTTGAACCCTCCAGTTTCCCTCCCATTGCAAAATGGGATTCCAGGCATCATGAAATTTGAATTCTCCATGTGCCCTCCGAAATTCTCATGGAATAACAGCAGTCCAGGCATCGACATTTTGGACCCCTCCAGACCCCCTCCCCCACTCTCTAATTCCCATGGATTTGAAGCATCCTGGGCATTAGGAATTTAGAAATCTTCAGATGCCCTCCCAATTTCCCATGGAATAATAGCATGCCAGGTGTCAGGAATTTAGAATCTCCCATCGCCTTCTTTAATTCCAATAATATTCCCATGGAATAATGGCATTCTGGGTGTCGGGAATTGAGAATCACCCCTATGCCCTCCAAATTCCCACTAGTATCCCAAAGAATAACAGCATTCCAGGTGTCAGGAATTGAGAATCCCCCAGTTCTACTCCCAGACTCCCGTAGAATTACAGCATTCCTGGTTTTCAGAATTTTAATTCCCATGGATTAACAGAAATCCTGGCAGATGGAACTCTGAATCTTCTAGCTTCCCTCCCAGATTCCCTCTCAAACTGTGGAATGACAGCATTCCTGGCGTCAGGAATTTGAAAACGTGAAGCTCCCCACACAAATTCCCAGAGAACAATGGCATTCCAGGTATGGAGAATATGGAATCCTCCAGTTCCCCTTCTAAATTCCCAGGGAATATCAGAATTCTGGGCGTCAGGGATTTGGAATCCTCCAGCTCTGCACCCAAATCCGGGTGTTGGGAAATTAGAATTCCCCAGTCTTCTCAAATTCCAAACATATTCCCATGGCATAATGATATTCCAGGCATCAGGAATTGAGAATCATCCAATTCAACTCCCATACTCCCATGGAATAACACCATTCCGCTTGTCGGGAATTTAGAATCCCCCATAAAACATCCCAAAATCCCACTCAATTCCCAAGGAAGAGCAACATTGCAGCCGTCAGGAATTGAGAACCCTCCAGCTCCCTTCCCAAATTCCCACAAACACCAGGAATTACAGCATTCTAGGCATTGGGTATTTGGAACCCTCCAGCGCCGCACCCAAACCCCCATGGAAGAACAGCATTCCAGCTCTGAGGAATTGAGAATCCTCCAGTTTCAGTCCCAATATCCCATTGAATAATGGCATTTCCGGGTGTCGGGAATGTAGAATCGCTGTAGGCCCTCCAAGTTCCCACCAGAATCCTTAAAAATAACAGCATTCCAGGTGTCAGGAATTGAGAAACCTCCAGTTCCACTCCCAGACTCCAGTGGAATTACAGAATTCTGGGCCTTGGAAAATTTGAACCCTCTAGTTCCACTCCCAAATTCCCATGGAAAAGACAGATTCCAGGCATCATGAACTTCGAACTGTCCATGTTCCATCCCAAATTTCCATGAGATAACAGGAGTTTGGACATTGGAAGTTTCGACATCTCCCGTTCCCCTCCCAGTTCTCATGGAATTGCAGCATCCTGGCCCTTAGGAATTGAGAATTCTCCAGATGCCCTCCCAATTTCCCATGCATAAATGGCACGCGGGTGTCAGGAAATAAGAATGCCCCATAGCCTGCTCAAATTCCGATCGTATTCCCATAGAATAACTAGTTCCCTGGTTTTAGGGATTGAGTATCATCTTGTTCTACTCCCCTACTCCCACGGAAAAAATGGCATTCCGGGAGTCAGGAGTTTAGAATCCACCATAAGGCTTCCCAAACTTCCACCCAATTCCCAAGCAATAGCAACATTCCAGGTGTCAGGAATTGAGAATCCTCCAGTCCCCCTCCCAAATTCCCACAAAAAACATGGAATTACAGCATTCTGGACACTGGGAATTTTGAATCCTCCAACACTGCAGCCAATTTCCCATGGAATCACGGCTTTCCAGGTATCAGGAACTTAGAATGCCCCAGCTCCCTTCCCAAATTCCCACCAGAACCCCAAAGAATAACAGCATTCCAGGTGTCAGGAATCCTTCAGTTCCACTCCCAAATTCCCACGGAATTATGACATTCCCAGTTATGGGAATTTTGAACCATCCAGTTCCCCTCACATATTCCCATGGAAGAACGGCAATTTGGGCATCGAGAATTTGGAATCCTCCTGCTTCCCTCTCAGATTCCTACTGAAATTACAGAATTACAGCATTCCCGGTGTCAGGAATTTAGACTCCTCCAGATCCTCAGAAGACATCCCATGGAATGACGGTCTTCCAGGCATGGGGTATTCAGAATTCCCCTCTTTCCCTACAAATTCCCATGGATATCCGGCATCCTGGGCATTAGGAATTTAGAATTCTCCAGCTCCCTACCCAAATTCCCAGGGAACAACACAATTCTGGGCATCAGAAATTTGGAACCCTCCAGGACAGCACCCAAACCCCCATGGAAAAAGAGCATTCTGGGGTCGAGAATTGAGAATCCTCCAGTTGCACTTTCAATATCGCATGGAATAATGGCATTCCGGGAGTCGGGAATGTAAGATCCCTCCTACACCCTCCAAATTCCCACCCAAAACCCCAAAGAATAACAGAACTCGAAGTGTCAGGAATTCAGATTCCTTAAGGTCCACTCCCATACTCCCCTGGAATTATGGCATTCCCAGGGTTGGGAATTTTGAAAGCTCCACTTCTCCTCTCAAATTCCCATGGAATAACAGCAATCCTGGCAGTGAGAATTTTGAATCCTCCTGCTTCCCTCCCAGATTCCCAGCAAAACTATGGAATTACAGCATTCATAGCGTCATGAATTTGGAATCCTGCAGCTCCCCACAAAATTTTCTGGAGAATAATGGCACTCCAGGTATGGAGAATTTGGAATCCTCCAGTTCCCCTTCCAAATTCCTCGGGAATAACAGAAGTCAGGTGTCAGGTATTTAGAATCCTCCAGTTCCCCACCCAAATAACAGTTGGAACTATGACATTCTGGGAAACTGGAATTTGGAACCTTCCAGTTCCCCTCCCAAATTCCCATGGAATAATGGTATTCTGTGTGTTGGGACTTTTGGCACCTGCAGTTGCCCTCCCATGGAATAATGCATGGAATATGCCATGGAATAATGGCATTCCCGGTGTTGGGAATTTAGACTCTCCCATAAGCCGTGCTAAATTCCTAAAAAAATTCCCAAGGAATAATGGCATTCCAGGTGTAAGGAATTGAGATTCCTATACATCCCCCCAAAAATTCCCACCAAAACCATGAAATTACAGCATTCTGGGCCTTCGGAATTTTGATCCCTCCAGTCGTCTCCCTCCCCTCCCCATCCCCCCCACCAAGAAAAAAAATTCCCTTAGGAAAGTGGAGTCCAGGCATCATGAATTTCGAATTGTCCATGTGCCATCCGAAATTCCATGGAATAATGGAAGTCCGGGTATCAATAATTCGGAAAACTCCACTTTCCCCCACAAACTCCCATGGAATTGCACCATCCCAGGCATTAGGAATTTAAAATTCTCCAGATGCCCTCCCAAAATTCCCATGGAATAATGGTATTCTGCGTGTAGAGAATCTTCAATCCTCCAGTTCCCCACCCATACTCCCCTGAAATAATGGCATTCCAGGTGACAGGAATTTAGAATCCCCTATAAGGTGCCAGAAAATCCTACAAAATTCCCAAGGAATAACTGCATGCCATGGGCCGGGAATTATCAGTCCTCCACCTCCCCTACCAAACTCCCAACAGAACAATTAAATTACAGGATTCCAGGATTTGGGAATTTGGAATCCTTTAGTTCCTCTCCCAAATTCCCATGGAAAACAGTGATTCCAGGAGTCAGGAATTTTGAGTCATCCGTGTGCCCTCCCAAATTCCAACAGAATAATGGTAGTCTGGCCATGGGGAATTTGAAATCCTCCAGTTCCCCTCACAAATTCCCATGGAATTGCGGCATCCCAGGCAATAGGAATTTAGAATTCTCCAGATCTACTTCCAAATTCCCAGGGAATAACAGAATTCTGGGCATCGAGAATTTGGAATCCTCCAGTTCTGCTCCCAATATCCCATGGAATAATGGCACTCCGGGTATCAGGAATTGAGAATCCCCCACACGCTGTTCCAAAATCCCACAAAATTCCCAAGCAATAACGGCATTCCAGGTGTAAGGAATTGAGATTCCTCCACCTGCCCCCCCAGATTCCCACCAAAACCATGGAACTACAGCACTCTGGGCATTGGGAATTTTGAGCCCTCCAGTTCCCCTCCCAAATTCCCATGGAAAAGTGGGATTCTAGGCATCATGAATTTCAAACCATCTGTATGCCCTCCCAAATTCTCATGGAATAGAGGCAGTCCTGGCATTGATAGTTTGGACACCTCCAGTTTCCCCCCCCCCCCCACCACAAAATTCCCATGGAATTGCAGCATTAGGAATTAGCAGAATTAGGATTAGGAATTTAGAATTCTCCAGATGTCCTCCCAATTTCCCATGGAATAATGGCACTCCAGGTGTCAGGAATTTAGAATCCCCCATAGCCTTCTCTAATTCCAGCCATATTCCTATGAAATTTCTACATTCCAGCTGTCAGGAACTGAGAATCCTGCAGTACTGCTCCCATACTCCCATGGAATAATGACATTCCGGGTATCAGGAATTCAGAATTCCTCATAAGGCTTCCCAAACTTCCACCCAATTCCCAAGGAATAGCAACATTCCAAGTGTCAGGAACTGAGAATCCTCCAGCCCCCCTCCCAAATTCCCACCAAGACCATGGAATTACAGCATTCTGGGCATTGGGAATTTGGAATCCTCCTGTTCCACTCCCAAATTTTCACGCAATTACGGCATCCCAATGGAATACTGGATGTCAGGAATTGAAAATCTTTCAGTTCCCCACCCAATTTCCTCATGGAATAACGGCACTTCAGGTGTTGGGACTTTAGAATCCTTCATACACCCTCCCCAGTTCCCACCATTATGCCAAAGAATAACCACATTTTAGGTGTCAGGAATTGAGAATCCTCCAGTTCCAATCCCAAATTCCCATGGAATTACAGCATTCCCAGTTTTGGGAATTTTGAACCCTCCAGTTCTCCTCAGAAATTCCCATGGAATAATGGCATTCCGGACAGTTAGAATTTTGACTCCTACTGCTTCCCTCCCAGACTGTCACCAATACTAAGAAATTACAGCAGAAATTCCAGGTGTTAGGAATTTGGAATCCTCCAGGTCTGCACCCAAATTCCCATGGAATAAAGGCATTCAGGTATCCAGGATTTAAAATCCTCCAGCTCTTCTCACAATTTCCCATGGAATAATGGGTTTCCAGATGTTAGGCATTTCCAACCATCTGTATGCCATCTGAAATTGCCATGGAATTGCAGCATACCAGGCATTGGGAATTTATAATTCTCCGCTTCTCCTTCCCAATTCCCAGGGAATAACAGAATTATGGACACCAGATACTTGGAATCTTTCAGCTCTGCACCCAATTTCCTCACGGAATAAGAGCATTCCAGGTGTCCGGTATTGACAATCCTCCATTTCCCATCCCAATTTTTCATGGAATAATGACATTCTGGGTGTCAGGAATTTAGGATCCACCATACGCCCTCCCAAATTCACACCAAATTCCCATGGAATAACAGCATTGCAGTTGTCAGGAATTGAGAATCCACCAGTTCCCCTCCCAAATTACCATGGAATAACTGCATTCCAGGTGCTAGGAACTGAGAATTCTCTTGTTCCCCTTCCCAAATTCCCATGGAATAATGATGTTCTGAGAGTTGGGAATCTTGAATTTACCAGGTGAGAACTGTTAGGAATTGAGAAACCTCCAGTTCCCCTCCCATACTGCCATGGAATAATGGCATTCCCAGAATCAGGAATTCAGAATCCCTCATAAGGCTTCCTAAACTTCCATCCAATTCCCAAGGAATAGCAACATTCCAGGTGTCAGGAATTGAGAATCCTCCAGCCCCCCTCCCAAATTCCCACAAAGACCCATGGAATTACAGTATTCTGGACACTGGGAATTTTGAATCCTCCATTTTTCCTCCCAAATTCCCATGTAATAACAGCATTCCAGACATCCGAAATTTCGTATTGTTTGTATGCTCTACCAAATTCCCATGGAATAACAGCCTCCCAGGCATGGGGAATTTAGAATTCTTCAGTTCCCCTCCCAATTTCCCAGGGAGTAACAGAATTCTGTGTGTCAGGAATTTGGAGTCCTCCAGATGCCCTTCCCATTTCCCATGGAATAATGTCATTCCGGATGTCAGGAGTTTAGGATCCTCCATTCACCTGCCACAAATTCCTATCATAATTCCATGGAACATCAGCATTCCAGTTCTCAGGAATTTAGAATAATCCACTTCCCCACCCAAATCCCCATGGAATTACAGCATTCCCAGTTTTGGGTATTTTGAGCCCTCCAGTTCCCCTCATAAATTCCCACTGAATAACTGCATTCCAGGCATTGTGAATTTACAGTCCTTCTGCATCCCTCCCAAATTTCCTGCCTTCTTCCCAGATTCCCACTAAGTCTTTGAAATTATAGCATTCCTAACATTGGGAATTTAGAATCCTCCAGGTCTCCTCCCAAATTTCCACTGAAACCATGGAATTAACCACATGCCAAATCAATTTGAAGTTGAAATCCTCCAGTTCCCCTGCCAATTCCCATGGAATAACCACACTTCAAACTCTGGGAATTTCGAATACTCCATTTCCTCTCCCAAATTCCCACCTAAACCCTGGAATAAAGGCATTCCAGGCATTAAGAATTTGGAATCCTCCAGGTTGCCTCCCAAATCCCCATAGCATAGCAGCATTCTATGCACTGGGATTTTCAAATCTTCTATATGCCCTCTTAAATTCCCACCAAAACCTTGGAATTACAGCAATCAGGGGGTAGGAAACTAAGAATCCTCCAATTCCCCTCCCTAATTCCCATGGAATCCTCCAGTTCCTGTCCCATACTCCCATGGAATAATGGCATTCGGGGTGTAAGGAATTTAGAATCCCCATATGCCCTACCAAATTCCCACCAAATTCTCATGGAATAACCACATTTGAGGTGTCAGGAATTTCTAATCCTCCAGTTCCCGTCTCAAAATCCCATGGAATAATGATATTCTGAGTGTTGGGAATCTTGAATCCCCCAGTTCCCATCATATACTCTCATGAAATCATGGCATTCCAGGTGTAAGGAATTTAGAATACCACCTAAGTCATCCCAAAATCCTACAAAATTCCCAAGGAATAAGAGCATTCCAGGTGTCAGGAATTGAGATTTCTCCAGCTCCTCTCCCAAATTCCCACCAAAACCATGGAATTACAGCATTCTTGGCAATGGGAATTTGGAATCCTGCAGTTCCCCTCCCAATTTTCCATGGCCTTGTGGGAATGGAATAGCATGAAAACAATTACCAGGGAACTGGACTGGCCAGTGTACCATGGGATACCTTCTCCCTCAGTTACAGGTTACAAACCAAACGAATGAATTGACAGGTAATCTTCAAGGACTATGGAAGCACAGACTCACTAAGGCAACACCCAATAACCCACCAGTGTGATACAGCACCAGGCTTCACAGATTGTTAGGCCGTTGCTCCCAAATTTAGGAATTGCAAAGCTGTAACATGCCATTTCAAGCATCACAATCAAAATAGAATTGACTGCTAATTCAACAGCGGGTGCTTTAAGAAGACTACAAACTGAAACAAACTCAGTAAAAGAAGCAGTCTTTCAAAACCACATGGTGTTAGATATGGGAACAGTCAAATGGGAGGAGTTTGTATTCTAATTTATACCAGTTGTTGCACTTATATAGATCAGTCAGGGCAAAAGCTAACCACTGGCTATTTGGGCAGACAATCCTATAGAGCATGCCCAGGAAGCATGGCTGGAAAGTTCAAATCCAAGGAAGACTCATGAGCCTTCATCCAAAACGACCAGCAGGAGGCTGACAATCACCTCGTGCAGAAACCATGCACGTGTTCAAGGGCTCACATAGTCATGTCATTACAAAATATGTTGCAATATGAAAGATAGCAAAAAATAATTTGCACATTAACTAAAAAACATATACAGGCTAGTACGGTGCAAAGAATGGACAGGTGATTTTGTTGTGGAGCAATGCCCGTCACTCCAGGTATCAAATAAGCAAATAACTGCCCCATAGGCCTTATATTATAGAGTACTACTGGTTTCTTGCCTAGTTTTCAGGCATCAGAATGCTGTGGATTTCAGCATCATCCTGCTGAGGAAAGAATTTGGTCCAAGCCTGCATCCCAATTTCAGACTGTACAGGAACACTGTGGACTTCTTCCCACTCAACCTGGAACTGTGCAACAGAACAGAAGTTCAGCCATTACAGCCCTGCATGGGAGAGACTTTAATTCATCTGGGAAGTGTTTCCTAAGGCCTTGTGTGCAATCCTTGCTTGGGATCTATAGTCAGAATTTGTATCCCAGGAACAATGGAATTAATTTGGCTATTCCAACATGTGTTTGCTGATGTTTGTCTTTGGAAATGGAGACAGTGCCTCTGTACAATCTAGTTGTACTGGGAAACTCAGCTGCTGATTCTGTGCTGGTGCTCCTGCCAATCCCTCCCATAAAAGAAATTATTTCAGGACTAAGAGCTTCTGCCTTCTGACAGATACCAAGAGTTGCCAGCAGTTGCTCCAGGTGCTCCTGCCAACAGCCCCTGTAGGAAGGAGCACAGCCCCCAGTGCACGTGGGCTTTGGCTCCCTCTGGCACAGAAGCCCCCGGGGCACAGGTCTCTGGGGCAGGAGTGGGGCACCAGCGCTGCCAGGGCTCGGGGGTGGCAGGTCTGCTTGGGCAAGGACTCTGCCACAGCCGCTGATTTCAGTGCTCGCAGGGCCCAGGGGTCAGAGCAGCATCCGTGCCCTGGCCCACACGATCCTTGCCTGTGTCACAGTCATGGGTTTAGGATGATCACCAGCCGGGACGTGTCCCAAGGAGGCCGAGCCAGCTTCTGTGCAAGGCCCCGTGCCCTTCCCGCTGCGGCTGCGTCGGAGCCCTGGGGGCTCCTTCTGCTGCCCTGAGCCCGCAGAGCAGGGCAGCGATTGCTGATGGTTTGAGCCATTCCTAAAGATCCTGTCGGGCTGTCTTAGACACTTGGGGTGAGGGATTCCTTCCAACCTGGGCCACTTTGGGTGGGCTGGGGGCAGGCCAGGGCCGGTGGTAGCGTGTGCAAGGGCCGTTATTGAAACGGTTCAGCATGGTCACCATGGCATGGAACAGGACCGTTGGTGAGGTGTGGTGATATAAGAGCCAACGGTGACACGGCCACGGCACAGTGCTCGGAGCACACGACGGGACAGGACGGGACAGAGCGGTGCCGTGAGGAGCCCCCGCACAGCGCACTCGTTCCTGTCGGACCCGGAGCTTCTCTGAGTGTCACTGACTGTTTGTCTCACAGCTTTCCCAAGGCATTTCTCTTCCAGGTGCCCTCGAGGCCAGACTCTGGCATGGCAGGCAGATTTCCCAACATCTTCGAAGTGTTTAGCAGAATAAAAAGGAGAGGCTCTAGAGTTCATCCAGCCCAACAGCCTGAAGAGCCGGAGCCATTTCAGCCAATGCAGGATGGTGAGTGGAGCAGCTGGGTAAAAGGGCTGAAGGCTGCTGCAACCTTGACCCCTCCCATCCCATCCCTTTGGGACATGCCCAGGGACAAGACAGAAGAGGGGCCGGGCAGACACCCCGCAGTGCCCGTGCTCCATCCCCTGGAGAATCCTGGGGCTGTCCCTGCCTGGGGAGCGCAGGGCTGGGCCCTGTTCTCCGGCCTCTCCTGCAGCCCCTCAGCTCTGGCTGTGCTCACTCTTTGCCAGGTGCAGCCATGGACCGCACACACGAGCAGGACCCCACCGGTGTCCTCTTCCACAGAACAGCACAGGTACCTGCAGCCATCCCCACCTGGGCTGGGCCTGCTGTCACTGCTCAGCCCAGCACAGCGCTTGGAGCACCCCATGGAACAGCCCTCTTTTCCTGCCCTTTGTTCTCCTGCCGCACTTCCAAATTTATCAAATACTTTTGGCAGGAAGTGACCAGCACCATGGGCACTGGGTCCATAGAAAAGTGTGAGGACTACACCACCAACACAAGTGCTGCCCTGCTTGACAAGCTTGTAGAAGCAGGTTTGGCCAATCCCAAGCAAGTAAGCAGCCTGTGGCCAGGGTTTGATCCCCCTAAGAATTGGTTGGCCTCACAATTCACTGGGGCCTGCTGGTCCCTGTCAGACTTTGAGGACACCACAGTGTGGTGGGAAGGGAAGCACTTCTCTGGGGAAGCTGGGGACATTACTGCCTCTGGCAGCTTTCCAAGTCTTCCCATGCCTTCTTCAGGTGCCTGCCATGGTGAGATACATCCACCAGTGGCTCATGGCCAATGAGACTGATGAGCACAGGGTGGAGAGGTCCCTGCTGGATGTCACCGAGGCACAGCCCACTGATGTGGTGATGACTCTCCTGCGTGTGGCCCCATCGTGTGACAGGTATAGGGCCCACCTGCCCAGAGGGCTCAGGGCTCACCAGCCCATCACCCTGCACAGCCTGTTCTAGCTCTGTCTGAACAACAGAGAGTTCCAGGGCCCTCTGGCTGCTCCCTTTCCCAGCCCTGGCTTGTCAGCACCCACCCCATGCTCCCTCCCTGCCCCTCAGGAGCCTGTCCCCACAGGGCTAAACTGCCTGGGTGCTGCTGGTGCGGGGCAATGGGCAGAGGCAGAGCTGGCAGCCAGCTCAGGTCCCTGCTGCTGCCAGGCCACGGTGCTGTGTCTCAGACTGCCCTGAGACAGAGTTCTGACCCTACAGAGCTGCTATGGCTATGTGGAAGACAATCTTGTGCTCGCCCAGGACTGCAAAGCCAGCGAGGTTGAGACTCCTGGATGTGCTGGGGAGCTGGCCAGAGCACAGCACGTGCACCTCCGATGGGGACACAACAAGAGTCTTTTCCCTGGCTGTGAGTTTCTGGAACTGGCCTTTGCTCACCCCAAGGCCGCCCCTCCTGCAGCTCTCCACCCTCCTTCCCCCACTGAATCTCCCAGCCTCAGGTGCTGGGCTGAATCCTGGCCTAGGGGCAGCTTCAGGGGCACCAGGCCCGGTGCTCCCCCTGCGTCTCCCCTGGCCTCTCCCTGCCACGCTTGGGCCCTGCCACACGGATACCTCGGCACTGAGCGCTGTCTCGGGGTGTTTGTCCTTTGCAGGCAACTGTGGTGATGTGGAAGATCCTCCAGGAGCCCTGCATCCCACACATAATGACACTGTATTTCACTCGCCTATTTGTCCACCTGCTCTTCCAAGCGTACTTCAGCACATTGGATACACCAGAGGAGGTTGATAAATTGTGGAAAACGTGCCAGAAAGAACACGGCTTTGCTGCCAGCTCCAACAGGTTTTCCATCCCAGTCCTTCTGTCCCTGCCATGTCCCCAGGGCAGGAGCCAGTGCTCCCAGCGTGACCTGAGCTTTGCTCTGCACACAGGTTTGCACTGGAGACCCTGAAGTCCCTGCTCTGCCGAATGCAGTGTGAGGATGTGGTGACGGCAATGGAGCGCAAGTGTGGCTGGGACACGCTGCTGTCTGCTGACTCCCAGCACTATGCCGTGGGTGTGCTGGTCAGGTGAGACCCCACCCTCTCCACTCTTTGTGCTCTGTGTCCGGAGTGCCCTACACAGTACCCGTGCTCATGGGCCAGAGGGCCTTGTCACCGAGGCACAGCCAAACAGACTGGAAAAGACTGGGAAAGAAGGGTGCCCAAAAGGAGCTGCCTCCAAAATAGCTCAGGTCCCCTTGCAGCAGGATGGTGGGGAAAGACCAGACCTCTGGGAATCAGTCCTGGGAGAGGTTTGTCCCCCTGACTCAGACCTTGCTTTCTTTTTCCTCCTTTCAGAGCAATGCGCTCCTCATCTACACCCTTGTCTTCTGGGATTGCATTGCACCTGCTCAGCCTGCTCAACATGGAGAGGCCATGCTGGGATTTTGCTGCCCTGGCATTCATTGTGGAGGTGAGCCTGATGGCCAGCGCTGTCTCCCTGAGCTGCCTCCCAGCTCTCTGGCCTCTCATAGCCACACCTGCCTGGGCTGGTGCCCGTGCCCTGTCCTGCTGTCTGGGCCCAGCCCTGTGCGGTTCTGGGCTCCTGCCGGCCAGGTCCCTGTCACTGCCCTGTGCCTTTCAGGTCATGGAGTGCTTGGATGTGTCCAAATATGGGGCCAGTCTCCTGGAGATCATCTCAAAGAACCTGCAGAGCGAGTGCAGGGAGAGGCGTCACCTGGCGCTCAGATGCCTCATGTTGCTTGGCCCCATGAATCCCCCCATGGTGAGAAGGGAGCAGCTGCTGAAGCCCTGCCAGCAGCATGAGCCTGGGGCATGCAGTCGCTTGCGCATGGCTGGGCTTTGGGTGCTGGGGCAGCTGATCCCAGCTCTCCTGCCTCCTGGGTCAGCTGCCCGCGTTGTTTGGGACAGGCCTTTGGCCTCTAGGCCCTGTGGCAGCAGAGTGGCCTTTCACACAGTTGTCTTCCAAACAGGCAAAAAAATTGTGGAACCTGACTGACAATCTTGTGGACATCCTGCAGGAAAACAATAGCTTCATGGTCAGGATGACCATCGTTGTACTCCAATATTTGTTCCTCCACAATGGTGCCCCTGTACGCAGCCCCATCGCCCTGCGGCTGGCTGAGGCGCTCCTGCCACTCTTTGACCACGTAAGGCTCTGTGCCCCAGGCCACGGCCACTGACTGCGGCCCGGACACTTTGTGACCCGTGAATTTCAACGTTGGTGCCCACGCGGGCCTGAAGGAACCAGTGCTTAGGACTTTTTTCCTTCCTTTCCTACAGCATGATAGACAGGTGAAGATGGGATCAATTGCTCTGTTTGAAGAGATGATAGGTTTACTAATGAAAAAGGACAGAAAAGCTCTTAAGACACCTGTGTGGCAGAGCGTGTTCCCACTCTTCATCTACTGCCACGATAAGAATCCGGATGTGGCAGAGGTGAGGACTCGTGGGCTGCCCGTGTCCCGGGGGGGGGTTTGGCTGCCTCCTGCCCTGGTGTCTGGTGGGCTGCAGCCTCCTCCAGGCCTTGGCACAGGGACACGGCTCCTGTGCCCGGAGCTGCGGGGACATCTCTGCATCTCTGCTGCTCTCCAGGCCTCTCGGACAGCGCTGCTTTGTGTGACCAAGTTCCTCAGGAGGAGGGATCTCATGCAGCTCGTCAATACAGCGCAGCTGTGGAAGTTGGCCGAGTGCCTGGTAAGGACGGCCTGGAAGCGCCAGGCTCAGGCTGGAGAAGCCCCCTGAGCGCGGCGCTCACTGTGTGCGGCTGCAGCTGTGGCCCTGCCCAGCGCTGCCCGCAGGGGCCGCACGGGCCCGAGCCGGGTGCCGATGGAGCCCCGGCCTGGCGGGGCTGCGGGGCGGGCCGGCACCGCGGCTCCCCGGGCAGCAGCCGGCCCTGTGCCCCTGCAGAGCCCGGCCGGCGGCTGCTGGCCGCGCCTCAGGGCTCTGCGGGCAGGGGAGGCCGGGGCCGGGCGCGGGCAGCGCCTGCCAAAGGGCCGGAGCCCGCCCTGACCCTTCACTCCCGCCGCTCTCCGCAGCTGGCAGAGGACAGGAGCCGAGCGGCCGAGCACCTGCGCCAGGCCCTGCCCTACCTGCAGAGCCCTCAGGAGCCCCTGCGAGCAGCGGCGTTCCGGTTTACGGGTGAGCCCGGGCTCCCTCCCCGCCCCGCCGCAGCTCAGCCCCAGCCCCGCCTGCTGCCCCGGCAGCTTCTGCCACCCGGGCCCGGCGCCGCTGAGCCCCGGCTGCTCTCGGGGCTGCTGCCACCCTCCCGCAGCCGTGCCCTGGGGCGGCAGCGTGCGGCAAGGGCCCGGGCTGAGCCCTGCCGGGCCACGAGGGCCAGTGGCCACAGGGCTGGCAGCGCCACTGGCAGGGAGCTGTGCCACTGGGCAGAGCCGTGACAGGGTCTGTGTTCCCAGGGATGGCCAGGGAACTCATGAGGGAGAAGAAGGAAGAGCTGCAGGTGCTCAATGAGGGTGAGTGAGGGCAGTGGGCTGTCAGTGGGCTGTCAGGGGGAGCTGCAATCCCTGTCCTGTCTGCGGAGGGGTTTTGCTTCTTGTGTGAACGAGGCCTGGCATGGGCAGAGCTCACAGAGATTTCTGGGATGCGGGCGGGGGGTTCGTGGCCAGCAACTTGATCCCGTTGGTCCCCTCTTGGCCATGCCAATAGCTGGGAGGAATGCCCCTGACAGGAAGATCTCCTTGGATTCCCACAGATCCAGGCTTTGACCGTGGCTCTGTTCCTCTCTCTTCCAGCCCTTCAAGCGCTGAGTAAAGACAACAGCCCTTCCCATGCAAGCCCAGTAACTCAACTTGCATTCAGGCAAAGAGCTGCAGAACTACGTTCACCTGATGGCTCAGACAAAGCAGTGTCCCTTTAACACCTCCACGTGCCACAAGAGGAGACCACCTGGAGACCAGAGACCAGCTGGAGCTCCAGGCAGAGCTGATGATTGTCACAGCTCTTGTGGCTTCAGCCCTCTCCCTGCTTGTAGACAGCTCCCTCCCTCCAGCCTTCAGACTGTGCCCATCCCTTTTTTTCCTCCTCCACTCTTTATCCCTTTTGACAGCTCCCTCCCTCCAGCCTTCAGAACTGTCCCATCCCTTTTTTTCATTTCCATCCCTTTGCTTTGCCTTTCATTAGTAAACAGTTTGGCTTCTTCACTTTGCCTGCATCTCTGTGGAGCTAAAGCAGCACAAATCCAGAGCCCTGGGACTCACAGGCCCATCCTGCCGTTCTCTTCTGTGCCGTGTTTTGTGCAGAGACACAGAGGAACGAGGGCAGATCAGGTTGGAAGGGTCTCTGTGCTGACGGTCCAATTCCACAACACTGTGGAGTCCAAGGTCTTGCTGAGCACCCTGAAGCCCCTGGATTTTAGAAGAGCCACCCTGAGTATGCTCTGAACCCAGCTGGGAGGGATTCCATGGCAAGCACTCATGGAGGGCAAAGGAGCTTGGAATGCTGGAAGGTTTCAAGAATAGCTTCCTGAAAGCACAGCAATGCTCCATCCCTGCACAGGGTCAGGAAGAGGGCAGAACCAGAGAGCATCAGGGCTTCACAGAGAGCTTTGGGTGTTCCAGAGAGCAAATGAAGCAGCAGCACAGTGCCCGAGAGTCGGACGCGTGACCGTGCCAGTGTCCGGAGCGCTGACAGGCAGTGCCGGGATCCTGGTGCGGTTCTGGTCCCCACAAGTGAGGAATGGCAGCCCTGCCTCAGACCCAGTCAGAAAGCCAAGCAAGTAGGACCAGAGGGAGGGCACCCTTCCAGTCTCTCCTGGGCATGGCAGCAAAACAGCCCCTGCTTCTTCCTCCTCTGCTTGGGGTGTGCTGGTGGCAGAGCCAGCCAGGTTGTGCTCTGTGTGCCAAAGGCTGTTCAGAGCCAGCATGGAAAGTGCTGCGTGCCCAGCACAGAGTCCTGGAAGGTGCTGGCAAGAGCATCCTGCAGGAGCAGGGCCTGGTCTCTGGCTGGGAACAGCCTGGTTTTGCTGCCGTGACCGCAGGCAGGAGTGTAGGCAGTGAAGAGGCAGCGGGCAGCTTGTGTTTGCAGAGGGCCTGGGGCTGCACGTCTGAACCTGCACCTGGGAACACACTTGGGGGAACACGAGCTGGAGCTGGAGTGCCTGTTCTGAAAGCAGTTTGTGCAGGCAGGGCAAGCAGGCAGGGTTGCAGGTTTTCTGTTGCTATTGGGGTTTCTAGTTTGTTTGTTGTGTTTCTGTTGGTTGGTGAGTGTGGGCTTTTTTCTCCCCCTTTATCACGTTCCTCAGGGATTCTTTCTCATTCTGAACTAGGCCGAAGGACGAGACTTCTGGTTGCTTAGAAAGTGCCATTTATTTTCTTATCTTCTACAGAAAACATGACTTCTTGTAACAGGTATTGAAAGTGTGGCCAAAAGTCACAAGACTTATGGCTACAAGATCTTTTAAGGACTTATTAACATAAAACACTGCCAACAAGGTGATTTATGTTTCTATTCCAATACTAAGAAATTTCATCTAATTGCAGTGTGACCTTTCTAAGCCAATCTCATTCTAACACATAGATCTATTCTTAAGGCTAGTTTGTCACCTTTATACCTGCTTTACTCTTTCTATATCTTATCTTTATTACTAAACTTTTTTCTACTTAACATGTCTCTGCTTTAAGCTTTAAATCTACATTCTTACTTCTAGCACCTAAACTTAAATTCAGAACCTGACACCACGGGTCTCACTCAGGAGCCTTTGAGAACCATGGACAGGCAGGGTTTTGAGGAACACACGGAGGCCAGGGTATGCCTGGGCTACCACACTCTGGCCACCATCACATTGAGGTGACACTCCAGCATAGGTATGAAACAGGATTTAGAGAGCATGCCAGTACAGAAGTAGAAGAAGTAAATGCACCCCGCACAAGTGGGACCAATACCAGTGCACCTGTTAGAGAGGATCACCATCGACCCCAAAAAGAAGAGGAAGAGTCAGGGTCGTATGTGAGTCCCTCTGAGGGGAACAGGAGTCGCCACATATGTTTCCAATATTGGGTCCCAGGTATGGGATGTCAGGGAGAAGGCTTCCTGGATTATTTTAATTCAGAGCCATAAAAGGACGTAGT